>NC_047118.1:73277437-73312437 GCF_902500255.1 Thalassophryne amazonica
CAGACAGATGGTCCCACAGACTGACACACAGACAGACACACAGACCAACACACAGGCAGACACAAAGACAGACACACACACACAGACCGACACACGGGCAGGAACACAGACCAACACACAGGCAGACATACAGACAGACACACAGACAGACCAACACACAGGCAGACATGCAGGCAGGTCACAGACCAACACAGTCAGACACACAGACAGTCAGACACACAAGGCAGACACACAGGCAGACCGACACACAAGCAGTCATAAAGGCAGACACACAGACCAAAACACATACCAAAACACAGGGAGACACACAGACAGACCAACACACAGGCAGACATACAGGCAGACACACAGACCAAAACACAGACAGACACACAGACAGACACACAGACCAACACACAGACTGACACACAGACCAAAACACAGACTGACATACAGACAGACACACAGACCAAATCACAGAACAAAACACAGGCAGACATACAGGCAGACACACAGACCAAAACACAGACCAACACACAGACAGACACACAGACCAACACACAGACTGACACTCATACCAAAACACAGACTGACACTCATACCAAAACACAGACTGACATACAGGCAGACACACAGACCAAAACACAGACCAACACACAGGCAGACATACAGGCAGACATACTGGCAGACACACAGACCAAAACACAGACTGACACACAGACCAACACACAGACTGACACACAGACCAAAACACAGACTGACATACAGACAGACACACAGACCAAAACACAGACCAACACACAGACCAACACACAGACTGACACTCAGACCAAAACACAGACTGACATACAGGCAGACACACAGACCAAAACACAGACCAACACACAGGCAGACATACAGGCAGACATACTGGCAGACACACAGACCAAAACACAGACTGACACACAGACAGACACACAGACCAACACACAGACTGACACTCAGACCAAAACACAGACTGACATACAGACAGACACACAGACCAAAACACAGACTGACACACAGACAGACACACAGACCAACACACAGGCAGACATACAGGCAGACACACAGACCAAAACATAGACACACACACAGACAGACACACAGACCAACACACAGACATTACAGACACACAGACCAACACACAGACAAAGATTTTTCATTGGTTCAGCATGGTAGTTTGTTAAAGATGTGATTGCGCCTTTTTGTTATTACCTCCGCCAAGGAGGTTATGTTAAACCGGCGTTTGTCTGTTTGATTTTGAACAGAATAACTCAAAAAGTTTTGAAAGCATTTGAATTTAATTTGGTGGATTGATGGGAAATATGTGCAGGATCAATCGATTAAATTTCGATGATGATCCGGATTAAACTCTGGAATATAGCATAATGTATTAGTTTGCTCTTTTATGAATCCACATCCTTCGATATTGATATGTGGTGTGGTGGAGGTATGCACTCTACCGAGTACCCTTGTAGTTTTTTCTTTTGTATCGGTGGCAGTGAAAATGTTCTTTGCTCACTTTCTCACAATTTATAATTTCTCTGTAAAATAAAAGCTGCTTTTTTCTGTGAAATGAGACTGAAACTGACAATTTTGTTTTTCATGAATTAATCAAAGTTTATGTGAACTGGATGAAATAAAAATAAGTGAAAAAAAAATAAAAACAATCTGTCACCATATTAAAGGTTTCATTACTGATCCACAAAACCTTGACTGTGCTCTTTCTTAAAACTCTTGTTTTTATTCATTATTTTCTTTTCTTGGGAGGAAAAAATAATTGTGTGTGTTTGTGTGGGGGTGGGGTGCACTTTTTTCTCTCAGTAAATAAAGTTTTGTGCTTTTGTATTTTGATGATGTGGCTGCACCTTATTTGGCCTGTCTGATCATAATCAGCATCCAGCTGATCCAGGTTCTGCAGAGATGGGTCGAAATAAACTGTTGTTGTACAGAATTATTCTGTATAACAAACAACACAGGCAAAAAACAAAACAAAAAAACAGTCCATTGTGATGTCATAAAGTTAAACGATACCTTGAAGGGAAGGTGTTTGTTACTGCTTATGGATTATTTATATAGCCATGAACACAGTGTGTGTGTGTATGTGTGTTATAAAATACATAAAATGAAGTAAAATAAAGTGAAGAAACAAAAATGAAGAGGACCTTGCCAGAGTTTTAATTCTCTCTGTAGCATTAGAAGACTAAATAAATAAATGATAGAAATAGTATCATGTAGCTGGTCGTTTTGACAGATCATTGGGCCTCAGCAGCAGAGATAAACTTTAGAGTTTCTCCACAACAGAATCATCAAAAATGTGTAGTGTTAATTGTAATTCTGATAGGCAATGTACTGTGGATGCAGACTGCAGCGTTTTGCGCACGCGCACACACACACACACACACACACACACACACACACACACACACACACACACACACACACACACACACACACACACACACACACACACACACACACACACACACACACACACAAGCTAAATGCTGCGGTTGTTTTACATCACAATGATCTAAGAGATTGCCCACACTGAAAAAGAACCAACTTAAAAAAGCATTACATTTGGTAAAACCTGACTGAATTAAGTTGTTTAAACTAACTTAAGTTCAAACAACTTACAAACTTAAGTTCAAACAACTTAATTCAAACAAACAATAAAAAAAATGCTAAGAAGAATAACTATGGCTGTTTACTGATACTATTCGTTGTTTCAGCATTACTGTGCGACATAACCGCCAACAAAGTTGATTATGTGATAAGGTTATATGACGCGCTTATTTGTCTGCAGCACGTCTAAAAAATCAAATACATAATAGGATTTCAGTTCAGTCAAATGAATTATATTTGATGGAGGGCTGAATCTTTGGAAATTTAGATTTGGAAGTGAATCAGCTCAGCATATGGCTCCAAGACCTTTTTTTTCCCCTTCAGTTTTAAAACGAACTGTCCCAAAGGGGCAGCAGATCTGTTAGCACAGGCTCTTATAAAATTTAGAAATCAAACATTCTATTGTTCCTCTAAAATGTTGGGTGGAAAATCAAAATGACAGAGAGAGAGTGAGCACGTTCCTCTTGGCATGAGCTCAGCAGACAGAAGAGAGCATTCAGTTCTTTGTGATGTCATAAGACAAAAATGTTAAAGGAAGTGACAAAAGCAGACAGTGTGAGGGAGCTCCCAGATCAACACCAGAATTTCATCAACTCTGCTCATCCGAGGACCATCTCTGGAACATGTTCCTCACTTATTGTGATATAGAACAGGCAGGTAGAGACAGACAGATGGACAGACAGACAGGCAGGAAGACAGACAGGCAGACACAACATCCACCCGCTTGAGTTGGTTGGTGGAACAAAGCTTTATAAAACCATCCCGCAAGAAGATAAGCACACTGGATTTGATGTGGATCCAGATCCAGTTATTGAATTTGGATCATTCTTGAATTCAGCTGTCAATTTTAACACCCACAATGTTACACCAAACAGCGTTATTTGAACACTTTTGAAAACATAACATTTTTAACACATATGAACTCTCACAGTGTAAAATACTGAGGTTTTTTTTTTTTTTTTTTTTAAGATGTGTTTTCAGACTATGGAAGGAAACCAGACAGATTTCACACAGCCCTGCAGTGACGTGCACACTCCATCCAGGAGGATGCCACGCTGGATTCAAACCTACAATCTCCTGACCATTAGGCAGCAACACATCCACTGAATGATCCAACCTGTTTTGTTTTTCTCCCTCACTAATGGATGGAGCTGAAATTAACACCAGAACATTAATACTTTACACTGAAATGCCTTAAGATTGGGAAGTCAACACTGATGAATGTGATGCAAAGTGGAAAAGGCATTTTCCAACAATATGACAAACTTCTTACTGATTTTTATGAAACCTGTCAGTCATGTGACAATCAAATGCAGATGATTTGTTCAGCAAAATACATGTTTGAGTGATATAAATAAATATTACATCATTAAGCCACAAAAAATATATTTATAAAATAACTTTATGAAATATTTATTATTTATTTATTTATGGTCATGTTGTCAGATGAAAGTGTTATAAGTGCTCTGTTAGTTCTGTTCTGTTGTGATACAGATATCTGATATTTGATAGCTTTAGCTGAGTAAGTGTCTTTTGGGAGTCCTCTGTGATGTGGGATTAACAGTTATTCAACAGATTAATCAAAGGAACAGTTTCAATCATTTTCAACATTTTTTTTTTGTATTTACTTCTCACGTGGACAAATGTCACACATAGAGTTCAGTCAATTTCAATAAATAGCAATGAACCTTTAATTAATACAAATATGCATTTCAGCATTTTCTTATGTGTTCAAAGGTAAACAACTTAGTTAAATATGTTTATTGTTCTCAGAGGGTACAAAAAATGTGTACAAAGAAAAGTGCATAGCTCCAGGCTGATGCAAAAAAAAAAAAAAAAAAAAAAAAAATATGTATCTCAAAATGTAATAGCAAATGAGGATTGGTCCAAGTAATAAAATACAGAAGAGAGAGAAAAAAAATTAAAAAAGTATAAGAAATAAAATGTAAAAAAGTATCATTTAAGAAAATCAACATGTAGACAAACATTTACGCATAACTGCAAACAAGTGTTATACAAATATGTTATTTGTTCATGTTCAATAATTTGTCTTGTGTGTCTATATTAACGTGTACCTTTGTGGTTGATGTTGTTATTCTTTTTTTAATACACAGTAAATTTTGTTGAGTAAAATTTACTCTGCTGGGATAACATTTGGTCCCAGTTCAAATAGAGTTAAATATACTCTATCACAGTGCAAAATCAACTCTTACTGGGGTAGAAATACTTAATTTGACAAGACGGTAGAACTGATTTCATACTATAATACAGTGTGTTTTACTCTATTTAGACTGGGACCAAATGTTATCCCGCCACAGTAAATTTTACTCAACAAAATTTACTGTGTACTCTGTGTTGCTACAATAAAACTATGATGGTCATTACTCTTTATTTGTTGGTGACTGTGTGGTTACTGACTCTGATTTTCTTTATTTAAAAAAAAAGTGTGAGACTGGGCTGTGTACTTGCCTACCATAATAGTAAGATTAAAAAATCACGAAAATGACTCATTTCGTGATCGTGAGACTGAGTAGCACAAAACCTACACACAAAACCACAACTTACAAAACATACACAATATTCAAAAGTATAAATTTAAAAATAAAATGTAAAAACTGTGCCATAAAAATGAAGTTGTAAGTGATCCGATGAAGGTCATGTTGTCCTTTTGTAATGATTTATTTAATGTAAATTACTTTGTGCAATTAAATGTTTAAAAAAAATAAAATGACATGTTTGAGATGAACCCGTCTTCTACGTGTGTGTGTGTGTGTGTGTGTGTGTGTGTGTGTGTGTGTGTGTGTGTGTGTGTGTGTGTGTCTGTGTGAGTGTGGGGTGAGTGAGGATGTGTGATACCAGAGACCAAAGACCAAAGACCAAGCAAGTTGTAAATGTGCGTGTTTGCGTGCGTGTGTTAGGATTTGTCTTGTAAGTGTAGAAAAGAAAAAACAAAGGGAGGAAATGAGAAGGAAAGCAAAGTCATAAAAGGGGGCAGGACAGACTACAAGACAGCCACAAAAACATTCCTCTGTGTGTGTGTGTGTGTGTGTGTGTGTGTGTGTGTGTGTGTGTGTGTGTGTGCGTGTGTGTGCGCGCGCACACACACACAACGTGAGTCTGAGACAACCTGGAAGCTTTTACACTGAAATGTGGAAGTGAAAACAGCAGAACTACAATCGATTTATAAGAGTGATATCTCACCAAAATTACCTCGCACCTCGTCTCACGCGCCCCACCCTCCGTGCACGACATCAGTCCAAAAGATCGCAAACAATCCCCGGTTTCCCCCCCCCAAACGAATTACGCGTTGTACAATTCCCAATTTGACCGGCACAGTCCCAGTAACATCACGGTGTTCCCCACATTGAGTCACAAATTTAACGGAAAATTGTTGCATTTGTTGGATTTGTTTGTTTGTATTTTTGCAAATTCACTCGAAAATATGCGTTATGTTGCACGTTTGCACATGCAGCATGCGTGCGCGCTGATGAGCGGCTCTTACCGTTTGTTGATAATCCGTCACGAGCCCTCCACGCATCTGCAGCGGCTCCCGCGTGCGCGCAGACACCGAGGAATGGGCGCGAGACAGCCCTGCGCCGTCTGTGACGAACAGGATGGTTCGATTGATTGACAAATGGGTGGAGAGGGCTGCTGGTGGTGAAGGTGAGGAAGAGGAGGAGAAACTGTCGTCAGGGCATCACGGTTGCCTTCATTACCACCGTCATCTTGCACGCGCGTGCTGGTGGAGACAAATTAAAAAAAAAGGAAAAAAAAAAAGAAAAGAAAAGAATAAGGTGTTTCCTGGATTTGGAGCCTGTCTCCTCCGCCTCATCGCGGCGGGACTGTCCTCTTCTCGGTCCGCCGATTTGCCGTACGAGACCAGACAGAGAGCGGAAAGCGGAGCCACAGCTGAGGAGGAGGAAGAGGAGGAGGTGGAGGGTAGTCGTACCGGTTAGCCTCAACCAGTCTCTTCGTTTAACCAGTGTGCTGTGGTATCTGCAGCCGTGCATGTGTCGCAGCCCCGCGGGCGGCGCAGCGCGGGCGGCGGAGCGGCGGTCGGGCCGGAGCGGAGTGCGCCAGCAGCAACAGCAGCAGCGTTATAGCCACTTGGGAAATCATAAAAAGTTCATGTTCACGTTAAGCGCGTCCACATGACCAGCCCGTCGGCCAATCCCGGCGCGCGGCCACTCATAAACTTGTATCTCAAAGTTGTAAATTTTCATAAAACAACAAGGAATTTATTGCATTTCTTCACGGAGTGCTGCGAGAAAGCCGCTGCTCCTTCTGCTCCGCCATTTTCTTCTCCCTCCTGCCCATTAAACAAGCACCAAGACACAAACCAGAAAGGCAGAATGTTCTTTTTGTCTGCTCTGTACATATAAAAACACACAATATTTCGGTTGCACGGTGACAAAAAGCGATTCTTTTTCGCTCTTTTTTCTCCCCGTCTTCTTCTATTTTCTTGATAATTTGGCCAAATCCTCCTGAAGTCACCTCCTGCTGCTGGGTAGCAAATGCAGTGATGCGCTGAACCGTTCCACACAACAAAAGGCGACACAACATCCACAACCTGCTGCTTTATCATTCAACCAGGTTATGTTTTAGAACGAAGCATTTGCGCAAACGCCGCGAATCGGACGGGCGGCTTTTATCACGTGTCGTTTGCTGCTGACATGTTTGGTCTTTAAAATCAGATTTGAAGTGTTCTTTACTTAATCCCACCACAGACACTCCGTCAATTTGCAAAACCTCACCAGTTACCAACAAAACCACCCGATGACCAAACCCCAACTAAAATATAGTTTCTGTCAAATAAAAAAGTTAGAAAATTAAATTGCGCCATGACGCGAAAATGAGAATATTGGCATACTGTAATCTAGAACCTGATGTGTTTTTTTTAATCGTGTGCGTTTGTGACGTTTTTAAAACAAAAAAAATTTATACAAAAGGACAACGGAGAGTATCTGTTTTTAATTTGGCGTATGAAATAAATAGAAAGCTGCGTTACAGAAGTGAGGCCACGGATGTTTAACCTGATGAACACCCACAAACATTACGAGAGTGGCAGCACTGTTGGTACGCACCGGAAACGCCGTGCGTAAAAGTGGTTGCGCAATGCGGCAAAGCGTCACCTTTATTGCTGCGGCCTGCAGGTCCAGAACCGCAGCAGCCACAGTGTCGTGACTGTTCAGACACTAAATTACAACAGAGTTCACGAAAATACAAATAGCACAGTGCAGCTGCACGTTGGGATTGGTGCGTAATAACGACGATGCCGAATTCCTGCGTATTTACGTGGGGTTTGTGCGTGTGTACTAAAACCTAAAACACCGGAGTTTTTACAACGGCAGCGATGCAGTCTCGCTACAAGACGACGTAAATGGTGATACAAAATGATTACAAGTGTGTGTTTATTTGGACGATCGCTTTATATATACTCAAGAGGAAAAATCCAAAACAGTTTGTTGTTGATTAGGATTCAGATGAGAGCAGAGTCATTATTATTATTATTATTATTATTATTATTATTATTATTATTATTATTATTATTATTATTATTATTATTATTATTATTATTATTATTTTAAGCTAAATTTGGCATTTTCCAACTTTTTACATTTTTGTTTTCAAAAATGTATATACAGATCATGAATCAGCAACGTCAATTTCTTAAGATCTGGTTTTGGATTTTTGGCAAAAGGATCTGTTAATACATTTGGGGATGTTAATAAAGCTGTGTTGTTAGAAATAGGGTTGCTGATGTCTGTCTAACCGCAAGATTTAAGGAATGTTTGTCTTTGGCGGAGGTATGCACCTACCGAATGCTTTTCTTGGCTGATTTAGACATTAACACGGTTAATTTCTGGACACACAACTCCAGTGTTTACAGTATTCTTCATTTTACTCCGACTTCGATAAAAAATTGTTGCATGGAAAAAATATAATACTACGCGCAAATTTAAACCACATGAAAACATTTCATTAAACATTCCAAACGTCAAATTAAACTCGCGTTTTAACGCGCAAAAGGTCCGCATACGGCGCGTAATAACGAAAAGCTGCAATTTTATGTTCACATTTTGTGCAGAAGAAACAAATCAGATAGAAGGCGCAAAGGATTTCCAGATGGTTTTAAAATATTCCTCACTTGTTTTAGATTTTTTTTTTTTTACGCCTCCAACCTGCTTTCTTGCGTTTGCAGTCGTGCGTAAAACATGTAACGGTTTGTGATAAATCCGGTTTCTTATCAATTGCGACGACGGCAAGAATGTCCTGGCCCGCATCCAACCCCCCCAAAAAACTTGATTTTAAACCTTTAGTGACCCACGTGTGACCTTTCTAAACTGTCTAGATCGGATTCCGGATTCGACGCTTCCTCTGTGCAAATGCTCCAAGTTAAAAATTAACAGGGAGGGAAAAGTGCCACAAAGCAGGAGGCGCAAACAGGCGGCAGATTCCGCAGTTTCTGCGCGTTTGTCGTTTTTATGAAGGTTTCCGGCCTTTTCATTGACGCAATAAAGACATTAAGACGTGCTGTAACACCCCCAACACACACACACAGACACAACTACACCTCCCTGCACC
The DNA here is from genome assembly GCF_902500255.1 of Thalassophryne amazonica. NCBI lineage: Eukaryota > Metazoa > Chordata > Actinopteri > Batrachoidiformes > Batrachoididae > Thalassophryne > Thalassophryne amazonica. The sequence goes on from NC_047118.1 coordinate 73,286,651, forward strand.
CTCTGCCGCTTCATTTTGGCCTTTTGATTTCCACAGACGACAGAGGACGTCGATCTGCACGAAATGCACGAATGTGCATCTGGATATTATTTCCGCGTACAAAGCTGAAGCGTAATTCAGGTAAAGCAACGAAAAACGTCCCCTTAGTCATTTTGTTACAAATGAGTCATATGATCAGATCATCCGCAGTTCAATTATAGTTAAAACTATTTTAAAAATATATATATTTATGGTAAGCACAGCCATGGAACGGACAGTTCCATGGCTGTCACTAACTGTCACTACCACGCCATGCGTTTAAGGTTGGGATTAATTCGTTTTTAAACTATCGTTTTTGTAAATAAACCTTGAATTCAACTGGACTGTTTCGTAAGTAAATGCGGCTGAGTACAAATTGGTCATAAGTGCGTGAAATTTTGGTGGCACAAACGCGTAAAGTTTCCAATTCATGTAAGAGTCGAAAGATGAAAGTGCAAAAATAAATAACCTATTGTGTGTTTACGGCATTTAAAAGTAAATTCTGATCAGTTGTGACTGATAAAGTACTTAAACAATAAATGAAGTTAGTCCAAACCTGTGTCAAGGCTCAAGAAAAAATGTGTCAGTTCAATATTTTATCAAGTTGTAGGAACGCCTTCAGTTACTGGTGAAAAATAAATAAATAAATCACATTGCTGAAAAGTTTGACCCATTTATGAGGTTGGATCATTACCATATTTTACTGGATTTTCTGTTGTTGTGCAATTCATATTTTTACCACCTGACATCAGAATTAGTTTGTTTTTTTTAATATTCCTTTTAATAAACAGAGAAACAAAAATGCATTTTTAGAAGGAATTTGTAGTAATGAGTTAATTGTTTTAATAATAATGATATTATTATTATTATTATTATTGTTGTTGTTGTTGTTGTTGTTGTTGTTGTTATTATTATAGTAATAATAAAATCTGGATTTCAGCAATCATACAAGAAAATCTGCTCAAAACATTTTACATGAAGTTCAATTTTAACAATTACCTAATATTCAAGTAAATATATGTTTTACATTTTAAAAGGTCAAAAAGACACTAATGAGGCAGGAGAGAAGAATATATATATATATATATATATATATATATATATATATATATATATATATATATATATATATATATATATATATATATATATATATATATATACAGTCACGTTCAAAAAAGCAGGCAAAGAAGTTGAGTTGCTTCAAATATGCTCCTCCGACCCTCCAGAGTGTTATTGAATTTCATGACAATATTTCATTTTGCACCAAAGATTCACAAATTCTAAAGCATCAGTGAAGGTACAAAACACAGGCTCATCACGCACAAGTGAAAACAAAAAAATACAATGTTTTCATCAGTGGTGCGCAAAATATAAAGTGCGTGCGCACACACACACACACACACACACACACACACACACACACACACACACACACACACACACACACACACACACACACACACACACACACAAAGTAAAAGTAAAAATAAAAGTACTAAAATCTGCAGAATATAAACTATTTATGTCAACTACAAAACGTGTATGATGTGGAATTTATTCTATTTCACAAAATAGTTGAAATGTAAATGCAAAAGTAACGGACCAAACTATTAGCAAAGCTTTTGAGCAGAGTTTGAATAAGTTTGTTTGGTCTCCCAAACTAACACAGAAATCAACCTGCACTACATGAAAGAGCAGCACTTGTACCATCCTCACCATTACCACAACCGAGGTGCCCTTGAGCAAAGCTGCCTAATAGCTCCAACATCAAGAAATTTCTGCAAACTGGTGAAACATACATTTTTTAATTATATTTTACTTTAATCTGGACTGTGAAAATGATTAAATTTAAAGAAAACGTGCAAACAAGTCAAATGTCTGAGAATTTTTATAATTATTAATGTCATTCATCCTGTTCTGAATTAAATTTAACAACTTTATACCACTGTTTTAAGCCAGTTCAAAATCTGCTATTTAGAACTTTAAGGTATTTAAAAGCCCTTATAGAGTACACCAAAAGTATTCCAAAAGCACTTAAAACCACATGTTCATTTTACACCACAGTAAAGCCTGTTTAAAACACTTTAGTATTGTGTTCAAGTAATTCAAAATTAAATATCTGTGTTAAACCAGTTTAACACTTTAGGCAGTTTTTTAGCCAGTCACATTTGGTGTGCAACATCTTAAAATTAGTTTGTTTCAAAAAACAAACAGAATATATCCAAGTATAGAATACTTTAAACTTGTGCAGTTTTTCTTGCTGGATGATTGAATTAATTTTCACAATAATTATTAATCTTCCTCTCAATTGTCACCTGTATTTTTAGAAGGACATTGCACATTTCTGGTTTGGGAACCCTCAAAACCATTGTCTCAGCTACTTTCCCAATTTCTTTCTCTTAAATGGTCGGCAGCTGATTCATTTTTTCCCCGAGGCCACCAGATATGGCCATCGGGGATTGCAAAGTCTTTGTGTCTGTCCATCCATCCATCCATCCATCCATCCATCCATCCATCCATCCATCCATCCATCCATCCATCCATCCATCCATCCATCCATCCATCCATCCATCCATCCGACTGTGCTCAGCATAAGTCCAGTCCTATCAGTACCACGGTTTTCAAATTCACAGGGAACATTCATGGGACACAGACCTTGGACAAGTTCAAAGATGGATAACCTGCACCTATTTTAAGAGGTATTTTAAAAGGTTAAAACATCACATTCTGTTTCCTGTTTTTATGCTCTGACTCATGCAAATCTTTTATTATTATTATTATTATTATTATTATTATTATTGAGGGGTGGGGGTGACAGCCAATTAGAGTAGACCAGCACCTTGTCAGTGGCTGGTCTCTCTGGTGCTCCAAACCCGCTTTGTTTATGTGTAAATATAACATGCTTCATACATTATGTAAAAGCTAATGAGAAATAAACACTTCAAAAACTGAAAATGCTGATTTTGGAGCCTGATAACACCTCTGAAGTGATTTACAAGGCATCTCACTGACTGGTCTAGCTAGCAGTTAACTCAGTTCCATTTGTGTGTAAATATTACATCTTACTCATATATTATGTAAAAGATAGAGAGAAATAAACACTTCTGAAACTGAAAACATTGTTTTTGTACCCCGATAACACCCCTGAAGTGATTTACAAGACATCTAGCAGATGACAGTGTGCAAGCTAACTTCCGGGCTTGTCAAATGCCCATGTATGAGCACAGGCACACCCTCCTGCAGATGCCATTAAAATGTAAATATTGTTTACAATTAATTGATTGATTGATTGATTGATTGATTGATTGATTGATTGATAGAGTTTATTCTGCAACATCAATATAAACATGTGTCAATGATACACAAGTAACACAATAAAACATAAACACTGTAGTGTTCAGAATAATAGTAGTGCTATGTGACTAAAAAGATTAATCCAGGTTCTGAGTATATTTCTTATTGTTACATGGGAAACAAGGTACCAGTAGATTCAGTAGATTCTCACAAATCCAACAAGACCAAGCATTCATGATATGCACACTCTTAAGACTATGAAATTGGGCTATTAGTAAAAAAAGTACAAAAGGAGGTGTTCACAATAATAGTAGTGTGGCATTCAGTCAGTGAGTTCGTCAGTTTTGTGGAACAAACAGGTGTGAATCAGGTGTCCCCTATGCAAGGATGAAGCCAGCACCTGTTGAACATGCTTTTCTCTTTGAAAGCCTGAGGAAAATGGGATTTTCATAGCCTTAAGAGTGTGCATATCATGAATGCTTGGTCTTGTTGGATTTGTGAGAATCTACTGAATCTACTGGTACCTTGTTTCTCATGTAACAATAAGAAATATACTCAAAACCTGGATTAATCTTTTTAGTCACATAGCACTACTATTATTTTGAACACTACTGTATTTCCATTGTGGTGCTTGTGAAATTACTACATCACAAACTAGAGGGCCTTGATTGAATAGGTACAAATTGTATAATAGGATCTTAATAATTAAGGTAAATAACAATAAGTATATATATATATATATATATATATATATATATATATATATATATATATATATATATATATATATATATATATATATATTTATTTATTTTATTAAATAAAGGTCGTGATGGTTTTCATGGTTACCTGGCAGTCTGCTCCTGGAAATTGCTTGTCCTTTCTCCTAATTAACAAAGGTTTAGCCAATCAACAGCTGGCAGACACCAGAGTTACCTTACCAGGTGTGACAGAGCAGCAGAAACAGTCAGCTTTGTCCAGGTTATTGAATAAACCAAATGCAGTGTTATGTGGGATAACGTGTTAATGGTCAGAATGTCTAAATGAGTGAAACTCAACCTGAAATTAACTGTGGAAATAAAAGATGGAATAAAAACAGTGCTTTATTCTTTTTTTTCCTGTGACACCAACAGTAAAATAACACTTGCATGAAGAGTTTAAAGTGTGAGTGGAGCAGACAGAGTCTATCTGTCACACCAGGGGGTGGAGCCTCCTGTGTTTCAGACACAGAATTCCTGCCAGAAAGGATCATACTAGAACTGAAGGAATTTGTAGCTGGAGTTGATTTATTCATTTTCTGAAGTCCATCCTCAACAGAGGCAGTGTGAAAAGGTCCAGAGTGAACATGGAGGAGAAACACAGAGCTGGGTGGTCAGTGAGTTATATAAATGATGACTTTGTCCATCCTCAACAGTTTGCAAGTGTTTGAAACAACCTTCAGCAGAACCTCAAAGAGAGAAGCTTCAAAGTCACAGTTAGATCCTGAGGTTTTGACTTGTTGCTGACTGATTTTGCCGGATCAAATTGACTTTTATCAAATAAAATGTGCAACAACACTGCTGGCCATCAGGACCAAGTGATTAGCAGCACACTGTCACAACGTGAAAGGCCGTTCTGTCTTTAGTTTTTGTTATGGTCATTTTGCATGTTAAAAGGTGCCAACATGGCCCAAAAGAGGAGGTCCTCACCTGTACCTATCACAACCTAAAATTTCAGAGCTGAATATGCAGTGGTTTTTACAGAGATACTTAAACCACCTTGACACTTGTGCGAACTTGATTCCCACACTGGCACACAATTCGTAGTGCCAATGCGTGTCATTAAATGGTACACTTAAAAGCCACCTTGACACTTGCACAAATTTGATCCCCGCACTGGCACGTAATCTTGTGTGCCAACTCTTTGTAAACTGTTGCAAACTGTGCGAGGCCCTGTGCACAATGACGTGCATTGACACGCATTGAGACGTAGGGTTTGCGAATAGGTTGCACAGGTTCACCACTAGTTCACACAATTGTGTGTGCCAAAAATTTTGAGCACGATCATCACGAAAACAGTCACGCAATTATGAGTGCCATAAATTTTGAGCACTATCATCATGAAAACAGTCATGCAATTATCCATGCCAGAAATTTTGAGCACGGTCATCACAAAAACAGTCACGCAATTATGCATGCCAGAAAGTTTGAGCACTGTCATCACGAAAACAGTCACGGAATTATTCGTGCCAGAAATTTTGAGCACTATCATCATGAAAACAGTCACACAATTATCCGGGACAGAAATTTTGAGCACGGTCATCACAAAAACAGTCACGCAATTATGCATGCCAGAAATTTTGAGCACTGTCATAACGAAAACAGTCACGCAATTATCCGGGACAGAAATTTTGAGCACAATCATCACGAAAACAGTCACGCAATTATGAGTGCCATAAATTTTGAGCACTATCATCATGAAAACAGTCATGCAATTATCCGTGCCATAAATTTTGAGCACTATCATCATGAAATCAGTCATGCAATTATCCATGCCAGAAATTTTGAGCACGGTCATCACAAAAACAGTCACGCAATTATGCATGCCAGAAATTTTGAGCACTGTCATCACGAAAACAGTCACGGAATTATTCGTGCCAGAAATTTTGAGCACTATCATCATGAAAACAGTCACACAATTATCCGGGACAGAAATTTTGAGCACGGTCATCACAAAAACAGTCACGCAATTATGCATGCCAGAAATTTTGAGCACTGTCATCACGAAAACAGTCACGCAATTATGCATGCCAGAAATTTTGAGCACAATCATCACGAAAACAGTCACGCAATTATGAGTGCCATAAATTTTGAGCACTATCATCATGAAAACAGTCATGCAATTATCCGTGCCATAAATTTTGAGCACTATCATCATGAAAACAGTCACGCAATTATCCGTGCCAGAAATTTGAGCACTGTCATCACGAAAACAGTCACGCAATTATTTGTGCCAGCAATTTTGAGCGCTATCATCATGAAAACTCACACAATTATCCAGGACAGAAATTTTGAGCACGGTCATCACAAAAACAATCACACAATTTTATGTGCCAGAAATTTTGAGCACGATCATCACAAAAACAGTCACGCAATTATGCGTACCAGAAATTTTGAGCACGGTCATCACGAAAACAGTCATGCAATTATGCGCGCCAGAAATTTTGAGCACTATCATCACGAAAACAGTCACGCAATTATGCGTACCAGAAATTTTGAGCGCTATCATCACAAAACAATCACACAATTTTATGTGCCAGAAATTTTGAGCACGATCATCACAAAAACAGTCACGCAATTATGCGTACCAGAAATTTTGAGCACGGTCATCACGAAAACAGTCACGCAATTATGCGCGCCAGAAATTTTGAGCACTATCATCACGAAAACAGTCACGCAATTATGAGTGCCATAAATTTTGAGCACTATCATCATGAAAACAGTCATGCAATTATCCGTGCCAGAAATTTTGAGCACGGTCATCACAAAAACAGTCACGCAATTATGCATGCCAGAAATTTTGAGCACTGTCATCACGAAAACAGTCACGGAATTATTCGTGCCAGAAATTTTGAGCACAATCATCACGAAAACAGTCACGCAATTATCCGGGACTGAAATTTTGAGCACGGTCATCACGAAAACAGTCACGCAATTATGCATGCCAGAAATTTTGAGCACAATCATCACGAAAACAGTCACGCAATTATGAGTGCCATAAAGTTTGAGCACTATCATCATGAAAACAGTCATGCAATTATCCGTGCCATAAATTTTGAGCACGGTCATCACGAAAACAGTCACGCAATTATGCATGCCAGAAATTTTGAGCACAATCATCACGAAAACAGTCACGCAATTATCCGTGCCAGAAATTTGAGCACTGTCATCACGAAAACAGTCACGCAATTATTTGTGCCAGCAATTTTGAGCGCTATCATCATGAAAACAGTCACACAATTATCCAGGACAGAAATTTTGAGCACGGTCACCACAAAAACAATCACACAATTTTATGTGCCAGAAATTTTGAGCATGGTCATCACGAAAACAGTCACGCAATTATGCGTGGCAGAAATTTTGAGCACAGTCATCACGAAAACAGTCACACAATTATGCGTGCCAGAAATTTTGAGCGCTATCATCACAAAACAATCACACAATTTTATGTGCCAGAAATTTTGAGCACGATCATCACAAAAACAGTCACGCAATTATGCGTACCAGAAATTGTGAGCACGGTCATCACAAAAACAGTCACGCAATTATGCGTACCAGAAATTTTGAGCGCTATCATCACAAAAACAATCACACAATTTTATGTGCCAGAAATTTTGAGCACGGTCATCACGAAAACAGTCACGCAATTATGCGTGGCAGAAATTTTGAGCACAGTCATCACGAAAACAGTCACACAATTATGTGTGCCGGAAATGTGAGCACTATCATGACGAAAACAGTCACGCAATTATCTGTGCCAGAAATTTTGAGCACTATCATCACAAAAACAGGCACACAATTATCCGTGCCAGAAATTTTGAGCATGATCATCACGAAAACAGTCACGCAATTATGCGCGCCAGAAATTTTGAGCACTATCATGACGAAAACAGTCACGCAATTATCTGTGCCAGAAATTTTGAGCACTATCAACACAAAAACAGGCACACAATTATCCGTGCCAGAAATTTTGAGCACAATCATCACGAAAACAGTCACGCAATTATGCGCGCCAGAAATTTTGAGCACTATCATCACGAAAACAGTCACGCAATTATGCGTGCCAGAAATTTTGAGCACTATCATCACGAAAACAGTCACACAATTATCCGTGCCAGAAATTTTGAGCACTATCATCACGAAAACAGTCACGCAATTATCCGTGCCAGAAATTTTGAGCGCTATCATCACAAAAACAGTCACACAATTATCTGTGCCAGAAATTTTGACCACGGTCATCACAAAAACAGTCACGCAATTATGCATGCCAGAAATTTTGAGCACTATCATCATGAAAACAGTCACACAATTATCCGTGCCAGAAATTTTGACCACGGTCATCACAAAAACAGTCACGCAATTATGTGCGCCAGAAATTTTGAGCACTATCATCACGAAAACAGTCACGCAATTATCCGTGCCAGAAATTTTGAGCACTATCATCACAAAAACAGTCACACAATTATCCGTGCCAGAAATTTTGACCACGGTCATCACAAAAACAGTCACGCAATTATGCATGCCAGAAATTTTGAGCACAATCATCACGAAAACAGTCACGCAATTATGAGTGCCATAAAGTTTGAGCACTATCATCATGAAAACAGTCATGCAATTATCCGTGCCATAAATTTTGAGCACGGTCATCACGAAAACAGTCACGCAATTATGCATGCCAGAAATTTTGAGCACAATCATCACGAAAACAGTCACGCAATTATCCGTGCCAGAAATTTGAGCACTGTCATCACGAAAACAGTCACGCAATTATTTGTGCCAGCAATTTTGAGCGCTATCATCATGAAAACAGTCACACAATTATCCAGGACAGAAATTTTGAGCACGGTCATCACAAAAACAATCACACAATTTTATGTGCCAGAAATTTTGAGCATGGTCATCACGAAAACAGTCACGCAATTATGCGTGGCAGAAATTTTGAGCACAGTCATCACGAAAACAGTCACACAATTATGCGTGCCAGAAATTTTGAGCGCTATCATCACAAAACAATCACACAATTTTATTTATGTGCCAGAAATTTTGAGCACGATCATCACAAAAACAGTCACGCAATTATGCGTACCAGAAATTGTGAGCACGGTCATCACAAAAACAGTCACGCAATTATGCGTACCAGAAATTTTGAGCGCTATCATCACAAAAACAATCACACAATTTTATGTGCCAGAAATTTTGAGCACGGTCATCACGAAAACAGTCACGCAATTATGCGTGGCAGAAATTTTGAGCACAGTCATCACGAAAACAGTCACACAATTATGTGTGCCGGAAATGTGAGCACTATCATGACGAAAACAGTCACGCAATTATCTGTGCCAGACATTTTGAGCACTATCATCACAAAAACAGGCACACAATTATCCGTGCCAGAAATTTTGAGCATGATCATCACGAAAACAGTCACGCAATTATGCGCGCCAGAAATTTTGAGCACTATCATGACGAAAACAGTCACGCAATTATCTGTGCCAGAAATTTTGAGCACTATCAACACAAAAACAGGCACACAATTATCCGTGCCAGAAATTTTGAGCACAATCATCACGAAAACAGTCACGCAATTATGCGCGCCAGAAATTTTGAGCACTATCATCACGAAAACAGTCACGCAATTATGCGTGCCAGAAATTTTGAGCACTATCATCACGAAAACAGTCACACAATTATCCGTGCCAGAAATTTTGAGCACTATCATCACGAAAACAGTCACGCAATTATCCGTGCCAGAAATTTTGAGCGCTATCATCACAAAAACAGTCACACAATTATCTGTGCCAGAAATTTTGACCACGGTCATCACAAAAACAGTCACGCAATTATGCATGCCAGAAATTTTGAGCACTATCATCATGAAAACAGTCACACAATTATCCGTGCCAGAAATTTTGACCACGGTCATCACAAAAACAGTCACGCAATTATGTGCGCCAGAAATTTTGAGCACTATCATCACGAAAACAGTCACGCAATTATCCGTGCCAGAAATTTTGAGCACTATCATCACAAAAACAGTCACACAATTATCCGTGCCAGAAATTTTGACCACGGTCATCACGAAAACAGTAACACAATTATGAGTGCCAGAAATTTTGAGCACTATCATCATGAAAACAGTCACACAATTATCCGTGCCAGAAATTTTGAGCACTATCATCACGAAAACAGTCACGCAATTATGCGCGCCAGAAATTTTGAGCACTATCATCACGAAAACAGTCATGCAATTATCCGTGCCAGAAATTTTGAGCACTATCATCACAAAAACAGTCACCCAATTATCCGTGCCAGAAATTTTGACCACGGTCATCACAAAAACAGTCACGCAATTATGCATGCCAGAAATTTTGAGCACTATCATCACAAAAACAGTCACACAATTATCCGTGCCAGAAATTTTGACCACGGTCATCACAAAAACAGTCACGCAATTATGCATGCCAGAAATTTTGAGCATGATCATCACGAAAACAGTAACACAATTATGAGTGCCAGAAAGTTTGAGCCCAATCATCACTAAAACAGTCACGCAATTATGAGTGCCAGAAATTTTGAGCACTATCATCATGAAAACAGTCATGCAATTGTGTGTGCCCGAAATTTTGAGCATTTCAAAATTTTCTTTGCACACTGGCACGCAGCCTTGCACAGTTTGCATCAGCTTACGACAAGTTTACTTGACATGCAAGACCTTGTGCCAGTGTGGGGATCAGATCTGTGCAAGTGTCAAGGTGGCTTTACAGAAATGTTGCACTCTTGCCGACTGACTCCATTAATCCAGGATGTGACCTACTAGTCACAGAGAAACTCGCAGGTTTGTTTTTTAACTGGTATCTGATTGCCTGGTAAGTTGAAGTACATATTTTCATTGCTTTGAATGAGTTTTGCATTAATTGTAACAGCTATTAGTTTTATTTTGTTTTTGCTCCATAGATGTTGGTGCACAGTTTGCTGTCAGAACTGAGCTAAATAAGTTGAAATGAAACTCAACCACATGTCCGGTCCAGTCTTTCCATTCACATTTGTAAACACACGGCTGTGTTTGGTGTTGAGTATATAAGCTGCCATATCTAAAATCTTCACCTTCTCTGCTTGTTTTCTGATGATTTCTAAAAAAATCAATACATTTTTTTCAAACATTGCTGGTGGAATCAGTTCTTCTGCAGCTTCTGAACACCTGTATATTTGTTATAGTGCATGTCACCTGATGGCTCATATCTTTAACAGTAGAGATGGCAATTTTCAAGTTTTGGAATAGTTTTGAAATATTTGAAATCCTTGGAATATTTGGAATGTTATACAGCGAAACTTTTGAAAATATGACAGCAGGTGGTCTAAGTTAAAGCAGTGGGCTAAAACCTGAGGATCCTCACTTCAAGTCTCCATCAGATCACAAATTCACCAAGGGCCCTTGGGCAAATTCCTGAATCCCCATGTTGCTCCCATGTGCAATTCTGTACCTCTTATGTGTGCAGGAATGTGAGGCATCATTGTAAAGCTAACCCAGTCACACACTTTTTTGTGATACCATCATGAAATCACATAACCATAATCCTAACCCAGCCCAGTCTCACATTTTTTTTTTCCGTGCCCGTCACGAAAAGCACCCGATTTTCATGACAGGTTTTTTTTTTGCTATTTATAAGCCTCTCCTTCTCCTAACTCTAACCATAACCATAGCATATATCTCTAACCCTCCCCTAACCCTAACCATAACCTCCCCAGACACCCTGTCACCCCACATTTCGTGCCCCATCATGAAAAGTTGCCCATTTTCGTGCCCCATCACGAATCCATAGATTAATGTACATTTTGTAATTCCTCCACAAACTGCCATGAGACTTAACCATAAATCCCATGCCCCCTCCCGTATCACCCCAAATTTTGTGATACCATCACAAATTAATTTCATGATATTGTCACAAAAATGTATCACATTTTGTGCCAATATCACAAACTAATGGGTTAAATCACTTTTGTACTTTCAGCATCTGCTTCAGATGGAATAGTGATGTATAGATGTCGGGCATTTAACATATCTCTAAGTTGCAGCTTTAATTTATGAAAAGAAGAAATAATAAATCTCATGATTTTATGACTTTAATTGTGTAAAGTTACCACCATTATTGAAACTCTAAATTTATTAACACAATTACACAGCTGGTTCTAATCCATCTGCTTTAATCTCCAACTGTCAAATTTCCACCAAAAGTGCTCCTCTTAGATAAGGTGGCTCGTTCTGCCAAACTCCACACTGGAGGTCAGAAGTCACTCAGCATTCTATTTTGATGACATCATGAAGTGAGTCTAACTTAAGACTTCAGTTAGTTTGCACGATTACTCTTCATCCTTCTCTTCATCACCTGATCATAACAGGCAGCTCCTGAGGGTCGATGTTCTCTCCTTTTTGCATGTCATCCCATGAGTGCATGTGATTTGTATCAGTTTGAGATACTTGCTATCAAGCTGCCTCATAGGAATTAGTCAATTCTGCAAAATCATTCAGAAGTAAAATACAAATAAACAGCATCAAAGCTTCCAAAGAAAGTCAAATGTTACTGACTAACGTTAATTCGGTGTTGTGTCTTCAACAATGTTTGAGAGCTTGTTTTGCGCTTTAGTTGTATCATGAGTTCAAATAGGTGTCCATCTAGTTCTGCTTTGTTCATATCTGTTGTAATTATTGAACACTTTAGAGCTCAGAATGATTGAATATATCCTTTCAAATACTCCCCCCACCCCCACCTTCCCCAAAAACTCAACTGCAACAACATACAGTGCATCCGGAAAGTACTGACAGCGCTTTACTTTTTCCACATGTTGTTATGTCACAACCTCATTCCAAAGTGAAATTCAAAAATTAATTTTTTCCTTAAAATTATACACACAATACCCCATAATGACAATGTGAAAAAATGTTGTTTTTTTGGGGGGGGTGGGGTGGGGGGGATTTTTGCACATTTGTTAAAGATAAAAAAAAAATAAGAAACTACATGTACATAAGTATTCACAGCCTTTGCCATGAAGCTCAAAATTGAGGTTAGGTGCATCCTGTTTCCACTGATCATCCTTGAGATGTTCTACATCTTAACTGGAGTCCACCTTGGGAAAATTCAGTTGACTGGACATAACTTGGAAAGGAACACACCTGACTACATATAAGGTCCCACAGTCGATGGTGCATGTCAGAGCACAAACCAAGCATGAAGTCAAAGAAATTATTTGTAGACCTCCGAGACAGGATTGTCTTGAGGCATAAATCTGGAGAAGGGTACAGAAATATTTCTGCTGTTTTGAAGGTTCTAATGAGCACAGTGGCCTCCACCATTCATAAATGGAAGAACTTTAACCCCTTAACGCCCATCGTCGCATATATGCTACAATCTCTGACTCAAATATGCAACTTACCAAATTGACCTGTATGCCTGTTGTCGCAAATTTGCAACATACCATCATTAGTATTATAACATTATAACATAAAGTCATTACCAGAATACCCAATATTACTATCTAGTTTTTGTGCAAAAGTGAAATTAATAATCTCAACATTATTAACCATCTACTTAAAGGCAAAAACACACACAAAACATTTTTTTTATATACAGCTATATAAATTCGAGCATTAAGGGGTTAAATCCACCAGGACTCTTCCTAGAGCTGGTCGCCCGTCTAAACTGAGCAATCAGTGGAGAAGGGCCTTAGTCAGGGAGGTGACCAAGAACCCAATGGTCACTCTGTCAGAGCTCCAGCATTCCACTGTGGAGAGAGGAGAACCTTCCAGAAGGACAGCCATCTCTGCAGCAATCTACCAATCAGGCCTGTATGGTAGTATGGCAGGACAAAAGCCACTCCTTTGTAAAAGGCACATGGCAGCCCACCTGGAGTTTGCCAAAAGGCATCTGAAGGACTCTCAGACCATGAGAAACAAAATTCCCTGGTCTAATGAGACAAAGATTGAACACTGGTGTGAATGCCAGGTGTCATGTTTGGAGGAAACCAGGCACCATCCCTACACTGAAGCATGGTGGTGGCAGCATCATGCTGTGGAGATGTTTTTCAGCAGCAGGAACTGGGAGACTGACTAGTCAGGATTGAGGGTAAGATGTATGCAGCAATGTACAGAGACATCCTGGATGAAAACTTGCTCCAGAGCACTCTTGACCTCAGACTGGGGCAACAGTTCATCTTTCAGCAAGACAATGACCCTGAGCACACAGACAAGATATTAAAGGAGTGACTTCAGGACAACTCTGTGAATGTCCTTGAGTGGCCCAGCCAGAACCAGACCTGATTCCAACTGAACATCTCTGGAGAGATCTGAAAATGGCTTTGAATCGGTGCTCCCCATCCAACATATTCAAGAAGACTTGAGGCTGTAATTGCTGCTGAAGGTGCATCAACAAAGTTTTGAGCAAAGGGTGTAAATACCTATGTACATGTCATTTCTTTTTATTATTATTATTATTATTTTAATAAATTTGCAAGAAAAAAAAACTTTTGTCATGTTTACATTATGGGGTATTGTACGTCGAATTTTAAGGAGAAAAATATATTTACTCCATTTTGGAATAAGGTTGTAACATAGATGTGGAACACGTAAAGCACTGTGAATACTTTCCAGGTGCTTTAAGGAGATAAGCAGCATGTTTAAAAACAGGAACCAATGTTTTGTTTTGTTTTTTTTCCCCCATTTTCCTTGGAAAATAACTTAAAATGTTCTTTATTGTGATTTTTGAAGATATATTATTGAATAATGATTTCAACTCCATCATATTTAGGGATTAGTGAAATTGTGACAGAGTAATTTCAGATTAACAAATCAGATAATGCTTACTTTATAATCTTTAAATACACATTAAATACAGGGGGAATTAATTATTCAGTACTTTAATCAATAAATGTCAGCAAATCATAAAAATGCAGACATGATTCAGGACCAAAGAACAGTTTTCATACAGTATGTTTTTTTCCCAAACCATCATCCAAAAATCTTCATTTGGTTTTGAATAGTCATTGAATTTTATCTCAAATCCAGCTAAAATCCTAATCAAATTTAAGTACACAGACATTCAAACACAGAAAAAGGTTAAGTCCACATGTGATTGGTGGTAGATGATAAAAGCCTCTATCTGATCTTACATTTGGAGTGTTTCTTACTGGATTTTAAAACAGATTCCATTCATCCGCCAATGAAAAGCGCATGACTCGGTTTGGTGAGTATGACCTCAGAAAGCAAGTTGACCTTCTGCCATAACGAGGTCATCTAGTGCCAAAAGGTCCAAGAGAATCTGGATCACATTTTCCCAGCTCAGAGGTCAGCTGCTGGCCACGCAAACCTCTGAACATCTCACTTCCTCTGCAGAGGAATTTTCAAAATAAAGCAACAATTTGGAATAAACGTGTTGAAATTCATTCAAAAGCTGATGATCACTCTTCTGTCATGAAGAAAAGGGAAAAAATAGGTGAGTATTCTTAATCTAAACACATTAAAACTATAAATTGTTACAGCACATGACTCTGTCACAGCCAAAAAACAACCATCAGGATATTTTCATTCTTTCAAATTTTAATGGGAGGTTAGTTTAAGATGTTTTACGTCATGAGGTCTATCCTTTGTGGGGCAATTCAGTGAATAGCCTACATTTTTTCCTACTGACTTTTTTTTTTTAATCCAAATTTACCATAAATTTTGTGCTGTGGATTTCAGTTTTCAGTTTTATTTTTGCATAATTAAAAAAAATACTTAGTTTTTAATTATTTTATATATTTTGATAGTACCCAACTAAGAGGATGGATAAAATTGAAAAGAATTTTATTACTTTAAAATAAAGAAAGCATATTTTGACAGTTTGTCATTCATACTTTTTCATTGTTGTTCCTGCTACATGTGCATGGGCATAAGAAATAATGTGAATAATGCTTAATCTATAGGCTAGAAATATAAATGTACATAGTAATGACGCTTTTGGATGTGGAAAGTGATTAAATTTAAAAACAAAGTAAATATGTCATATTGATAGGATCTGACTTGGATGAAACAATTTATTTACTTAATTATTTTTTAGATATAGTTCAAAGTAAGTGAATTTACACCCAGTGAGTTATGTTGCAATCAAAAACTGTCTTGATATTGGTGGCAATGTGTGCCAGATAATACAATGTTATAAAAATCTCTTCAAGCAAAGTCTAAACTGTTTGCTTGATGTCAATTATAAAACCAGACTGGACTGGACTCATAACTTTCCTTTGAGAATTTATCAGCTATCATATGATTGAGTTTGTGATCATGGATCTTTGTTAAACTGAAAGGATGGAGCAGGGTTGTTATTTGTCTGAATCAGTACACAACAATAAAAATGGATTTGTTGCTGTGCGCTCTGTCACAAAAACACAGGCTTGTTTATTAAAAATAGAGTATAATTTTATTTATCGCTTACAGGCACAAACATTAGTTTTCACATTCATATTTGAGGACTTGCTTCCCATTTGGGAGTAGAAAGATGTTTTCTTCTAATAAACACTTAGTTGTTGCTCTGATCTGTTCATTTCTATGGCACTTTTAATGCATTTATTCCACTGTTTTCTTTGTGCTGCTATGAACTGTATGGTAGCAAATAAATTTCTCCACTGGGGATTAATAAAGTATTTCTAATCTAATATAAAGATGGTGCACAAACGCCTAATCAATATTTATTCCGGCTAAGAACTGGTTTGTATTTGAAGGACCATCTTTAGGATCCAGGTTAAGATTAGTTTTAGATACAGTCCAAGGTAAAAGCATGCTGTATGATTTTTTTAAATTTTATTTTATTTTTTTAATCCCATCTTGTAAAGGTTAAGCAAAGTGTCCACTGATGTGTGCCAGCCACAAAGGGACAAGAAGCGCGTCTGTCGTGTGCGCATGCGCACGTGTTTGTCTTTTATCTCCAGATTAACGGGAACGTCCAGACCTTTTTTTTTTCTCGCCTCAAATCACGGTCTGACGCCTCGTGCTGGAACCGGATCTAAATTAAAATCTATAAATTCATTATAGCGACACACACGCGCGCACTTGCGCACACAGAGGAAATGAGAGCGAGAAGAAGAAAAGATTAGAAGTGCCAAAATAAAGAAATACGTCCTTCTCTCCCTGCATGTTGACTTTTTCATTAACATATTTCATCTTCAACCGATTCCATCCTTTTTTTTTTCTTTTTGTTCTTCGGTTCCTCTTTTACGGAGTGTTATTTTCTTATATTAACTATTTTTTATACGACATTACATTCTTGCGCATTTATTTTCTTTGTTAAAAAATATGGATTATTTTTTTAGATAAATTTTTCATTGTTTATTATAAAGTCGTTGTCTACATTTTATATCAGGATTTTATTTTACCCATTAAGACGATTTTTTGTTTAATATTAGAAAATTGTTATTATTATTGTTATTATTATTATTATTTACAAATTGTACCTTTCCATATTAATTTACACACACACACACACACACACACACACACACACACACACACACACACACACACACACACACACACACACACACACACACACACACCTATTATTACATATATATTACAACAAAGGCTTTTACAAATTGCTTTTTTTTCATAAAATTTGAATCATTTCGTGACATGAGCACGAAAAAACGGGCTGGGCTGTTTTAATCTTAACATTCAGTTTTTAGCATTGTAATTGTTTTATTTATTCCGTGTGTTTTCATTCTCTTCAAATACAAATTGTCTTTTCTTTCTGGGATTTTTCATAGTTTCCTCTTTGTACATCATCTGAATTTTAATTTATTCATTGTACATTACTGGTATATGTTTTTTTTTATTTTTTTTTATTTATTTATTTATTTTACAATATACTGTGATCCTGTTCCATATAGGTTTTCGTTACCAATAAAGATCCATACATCTGATTTGCTTTTTGAGCCTCAAACAAGAAAACCTATTTTACCTGTTAATTTATTAATTCATTCATTAAGTTGCCCTGCTTTTTTTTTATCTTATAATTCGTTTTAGGAAATAACTGTGAATCCAAAAGGGACTGAATTGGAGTGGACGATGTTCGGTAGCAGAAATTAATGAGGACGCGAGCGGTGATGGCGAAAAGCATCCAATTCGCTGTCAGTGCAACAAAGAAAAACTTTCACCCATCGCGCGCCTCGTTTGTGCCAGTGCGTGGAGAGTGAGTAACCTACTGGGGGGGGGGGGAAACATTGCATATTTTGGATGGATCCATTTTCATTTCAAGCAACTTTACACAGAAAAAGTTGCAGATGCCAAAGCGTGCAGCGCTCATCCTTTCTACCCAAAATGCGCAGCGGGTGCACATGCGCTGGCTTTAACATAGACAGTTTTGCAGTTTTAAGCGCACCAATTCACCCAAATTTCACGCAAATCTATTCAGGATTTGACGCAAGCATAAAAGCGCTTTTTGTGGTGCGTGCCTGTCGGTGTTGTGACGCTCCGACGCGCCGCGTCCTTTCAGAGTTCAGCCCGCTCTGGCTCACAAAAGGCTCTTTTACAATCAGGGGGAAAGGGCGGGCGCGCACAGATCAAACCGTGCGCTAATTTATAGGATCGTGGAGAAAACACAATAGCACAAAAGGGTTTTGGTGGTCCAGATAGCGCAGACAGAAAGACGATCTGGATTGGAGACGGAGAGGTAAACCGAGCCAAACCCTGGATATGAGCGATGGACGCCGCAGGCACCGGGGAGGAGGACCGGACTCTGGAGGCTTTCTTCGGTTCCAAACTGTTTGGGATAATGCTGCTTCCCAAACACAAAATTACCTTATGAATATTCACAGAGTCTTAAATTATGGTTTTATGGAGGTCTCAGAGCCGTAAAAGATCTGCAAAGAGAGAGGGAGAGAGAAAGCGAGAGAGAGAGAGTTGTAAAAAAAAGAGAAAGACATAGTTTAGTGAGCGGTTCTGGCCGCCGCGCAACGGGGCCAACAGTTTAAAGACCGTTTAAATTAACAACTGGATAGAACCACAAACGCCTCTTCTGACAATAAATGCATAAACTGATGAAGAAAACAACATCTAACCTGAGCTTGTTGTCCGGGAGTTCGTCTGCGCTTTCCCCGTGAGGACCGACGCAGCTGCAGCTTCCGGTCCTCTGGGTTCTGCAGCGGGGTGGAAAGGGTGCGCGTGGGGATCCTGCCCCCGATCTCCCCCGTTACTCCTGAAAGTGCCAAACAAGGCGATGAGGAGGAGGAGGGAGAAGGGAGGAGGCGTCCGCCCCTCCGGAGACATAACGGCGATGCCCGCTTGAACGCCAAGGCGCACGGCGCGGCGATCAGCGCGCGCATGCTGCTGTACGCAACGCGCGTCGCTTTCTGATTGTTTGGAAAACGAACCGTCAACTCGTAATTTTTTGCCCCGCTGTGATTTGTGGCACCCGGGGCCGTTCGGTGTCGACTTTTTACGATGCGCCGTGAAATATTGACGCGATATTACCGTCTATAGATTTACACCCAAAATTCACCCCACCACACCCTTCTCCTCCACCTTTATTCCCTCCATTAACACGTGATATCAACGCGTCCAATCAGCACCGGATTTTCCTGGACGCAAAACAGAAGATGCACGGAGGGTGCGCGCGTGCGCGTGCACGCCTGCGCCCTGATCGATACCCCGCAGCTGGGAACGTGTCGTGGTGTAATCAGCAAACATGTAGGAGCTGCAAAAAAGCAAACAGCTAACTTAAATCTTTACTTTCTGCCTCGTGTGCAACGAGCGTAAAGCAGCAGCAGATGTGATATCGATTAGCCGTGCATGTGGTACGTGCACAAAAGTTGCCGAGAAAACGGAAAAAGAGATGGATGGCCATCGTGTCCTCATGTCCAAATCACAAGACATCACAAGACAAGGATTATTATTTTTTTTTTATGTCCATTTGAGAAACATCATTCTGGCACATTTACACTTTAATAACGTGTCTTTGTTATCAGGCAATAAATAAAAGAAATGTTGATTAATTGTTCGCAACTGCTGATTGGTTCCAGCAGACACAAATAAATGAAAAGTGAACTCATGACTTCTTCTGCAACACTCACAAAAAGCTGTGTTTTAAATAAAGTAACAATACCTTTGCCAATTAGTTGTTTTTGTTTGTTTGTTTGTTTGTTTTTCTTTTAGTTTTGTTTGTTTGTTTTTTTTTTGGGGGGGGGGGGGATTCTGAAGCAAATGTTTCTTGAATTTATGCTGAATTTGGAAAATATTAGTGCAGTGCCTGTAGGAGGTTTGTATAAAGAAATTTGTGAGCTTATTTCTCATGGATGGTCATATGAGGCTGTATTTGAAGGTGGGAGGTACAAAGAGGTGTACTTATGTTCAGTGTTGCCACAGTTACTTTGAAAAGTTACTTTAGTTACTTTTTACAGTTACACTTAACAGTTACTTTATACATTTACTTCATTAGCAGCTGTGGACAACTTGTCGGCAGTAACTCGTAATCTAACTTGGTTATTTGTAAGATTGAGTACTATTACGTGTTTTGCTGATTAGTTACTTTGCTGATTACTCAATCTTAACAGGAACTAAGTTAGATTACTAGTTACCTTATTAGTTACATTACTGTATAAAGCTGCTAAGAAGTAACTGTATAAAGTAACTGTATAAAGCTGCTATGAATTAACTATATAAAATAACTGTATAAAGCTGCTAATGAAGTAACTGTATAAAGCAACTGTAAAAAGCTACTTATAAAGGAAGTGTATAAAGTAATTGTATAAAGCTGCTATGAAGTAACTGTATAAAATAACTGTATAAAGCTGCTATGAAGTAACTGTATAAAATAACTGTATAAAGCTGCTAATGAAGCAACTGTATAAAGTAACTGTAAAAAGCTACTTATAAAGTAAGTGTATAAAGTAATTGTATAAAGCTGCTATGAAGTAACTGTATAAAATAACTGTATAAAGCTGCTATGAAGTAACTGTATAAAATAACTGTATAAAGCTGCTAATGAAGCAACTGTATAAAGTAACTGTAAAAAGCTACTTATAAAGTAAGTGTATAAAGTAATTGTATAAAGCTGCTATGAAGTAACTGTATAAAATAACTGTATAAAGCTGCTATGAAGTAACTGTATAAAATAACTGTATAAAGCTGCTAATGAAGCAACTGTATAAAGTAACTGTAAAAAGCTACTTATAAAGTAAGTGTATAAAGTAATTGTATAAAGCTGCTATGAAGTAACTGTATAAAATAACTGTATAAAGCTGCTATGAAGTAACTGTATAAATAACTGTATAAAGCTGCTAATGAAGCAACTGTATAAAGTAACTGTAAAAAAGCTACTTATAAAGTAAGTGTATAAAGTAATTGTATAAAGCTGCTATGAAGTAACTGTATAAAATAACTGTATAAAGCTGCTATGAAGTAACTGTATAAAATAACTGTATAAAGCTGCTAATGAAGCAACTGTATAAAGTAACTGTAAAAAACTACTTATAAAGTAAGTGTATAAAGTAATTGTATAAAGCTGCTATGAAGTAACTGTATAAAATAACTGTATAAAGCTGCTATGAAGTAACTGTATAAAATAACTGTATAAAGCTGCTAATGAAGCAACTGTATAAAGTAACTGTAAAAAGCTACTTATAAAGGAAGTGTATAAAGTAATTGTATAAAGCTGCTATGAAGTAACTGTATAAAATAACTGTATAAAGCTGCTATGAAGTAACTGTATAAAATAACTGTATAAAGCTGCTAATGAAGTAACTGTATAAAGCAACTGTAAAAAGCTACTTATAAAGGAAGTGTATAAAGTAATTGTATAAAGCTGCTATGAAGTAACTGTATAAAATAACTGTATAAAGCTGCTAATGAAGTAACTGTATAAAATAACTGTATAAAGCTGCTAATGAAGCAACTGTATAAAGTAACTGTAAAAAGCTACTTATAAAGTAAGTGTATAAAGTAATTGTATAAAGCTGCTATGAAGTAACTGTATAAAATAACTGTATAAAGCTGCTAATGAAGCAACTGTATAAAGTAACTGTAAAAAGCTACTTATAAAGTAAGTGTATAAAGTAATTGTATAAAGCTGCTATGAAGTAACTGTATAAAATAACTGTATAAAGCTGCTAATGAAGTAACTGTATAAAGCAACTGTATAAAGCTGCTAATGAAGTAACTGTATAAAGCAACTGTAAAAAGCTACTTATAAAGTAAGTGTATAAAGTAATTGTATAAAGCTGCTATGAAGTAACTGTATAAAATAACTGTATAAAGCTGCTATGGCATAACTCTATAAAATAACTGTATAAAGCTGCTATGAAGTAACTGTATAAAATAACTGTATAAAGCTGCTAATGAAGAAACTGTATAAAGTAACTGCATACAGCCGCTATGAAGTAACTATAAAATAACTGTATAAATCTGCTATGAAGTAACTGTATAAAATAACTGTATAAAGCTGCTAATGAAGTAACTGTATAAAGCAAATGTATGATGTTGCTAATGAAGTAACTGTATAAAGCAACTGTTATAAAGCTGCTAATGAAGTAACTGTGTAAAGCCAATGTATAAAGCTGCTAATGAAGTAACTGTACAAAGCAAATGAATAAAGTTGCTAATGAGGTAACTGCATAAAGCAAATGTATAAAGCTGCTAATGAATTAACTGTATAAAGCAACTGTATAAAGCTGCTAATGAAGTAACTGTACAACACAAATGTATAAAGTAACTGCATAAAGCTGCTAATGAAGTAACTGTATAAAGTAACTGTATAAAGCTGCTAATGAAATAACTCTATAAAGCAAATTTCTGAAGTTGCTAATGAAGTAACTGTATAAAACAACTGTATAAAGCTGCTAATGAAGTAACTGCATAAAGGAAGTGTGCAAAGCTGCTTATAAACTAACTGCATAAAGCTGGTAATGAAGTAACTGTATAAAGTAACTGTATAAAGCTGCTAATGAAATAACTCTGTAAAGCAAATTTCTGAAGATGCTAATGAAGTAACTGTATAAAACAACTGTATGAAGCTGCTAATGAAGTAACTGTATAAGGTAACTGTATAAAGCAACTGTATAAAACTGCTTATAAAGTAACTGCATAAAGCTGCTAATGAAGTAACTGTATGAAGCTGCTAATGAAGTAACTGTATAAAGCAACTGTATAAAGCTGCTAATGAAGTAACTGTATAAAGCAACTGTATAAAGCTGCTAATGATGTAACTGTATAAAGCAAATTTATGAAGTTGCTAATGAAGTAACTGTATAAAGCAACTGTATAAAGCTGCTAATGAAGTAACTGTATGAAGCAAATGTATAAAGATGCTAATGAAGTAACTGTATAAAGCAACTGTATAAAGCTGCTAATGAAGTAACTGTACAAAGCAAATGTATAAAGTAAATGTATAAAGCTGCTAATGAAGTAACTGTATAAAGTAACTGTATAAAGCTGCTAATGAAGTAACTGCATAAAGTGTGCAAAGCTTATAAAGTAACTGTATAAATAACTGTACAAAACTGCTAATGAAGTAACTGTGTAAGGTAACTGTATAAAGCAACTGTAAAAAACTGCTAATGAAGTAACTGTATGAAGCTGCTAATGAAGTAACTGTATAAAACAACTGTATAAAGCTGCTAATGAAGTAACTGTATAAAGCAACTGTATAAAGCTGCTAATGAAGTAACTGTATAAAGTAACAGTATAAAGCTGCTTATAAAGTAACTGTATAAAGCTGCTAATGAAGTAACTGTATAAGTAACTGTATAAAGCAACTGTATAAAGCTGCTAATGAAGCAACTATATAAAGTAATTGTATAAAGCTGCTAATGAAGTAACTGTATAAAGCAAATGTATAAAGTTGTTAATGAGGTAACTGTATAAAATAACTGTATAAAGCTGCTAATGAAGTAACTGTATAAAGCAACTGTAAAAAGCTACTTATAAAGTAAGTGCATAAAGTAATTGTATAAAGCTGCTATGAAGTAACTGTATAAAATAACTGTATAAAGCTGCTATGGCATAACTCTATAAAATAACTGTATAAAGCTGCTATGAAGTAACTGTATAAAATAACTGTATAAAGCTGCTAATGAAGTAACTGTATAAAGCAACTGCATAAATCTCCTTATAAAGTAACTGGATAAAGTAATTGTATAAAGCTGCTATGGCGTAACTCTATAAAATAACTGTATAAAGCTGCTATGAAGTAACTATAAAACAACTGTATGAAGCTGCTAATGAAGTAACTGTATAAAGTAACAGTATAAAGCTGCTTATAAAGTAACTGTATAAAGCTGCTAATGAAGTAACTGTATAAAGTAACAGTATAAAGCTGCTTATAAAGTAACTGTATAAAGCTGCTAATGAAGTAACTGTATAAGTAACTGTATAAAGCAACTGTATAATGCTGCTAATGAAGCAACTATATAAAGTAACTGTATAAAGCTGCTAATGAAGTAACTGTATAAAGCAAATGTATAAAGTTGTTAATGAGGTAACTGTATAAAATAACTGTATAAAGCTGCTAATGAAGTAACTGTATAAAGCAACTGTAAAAAGCTACTTATAAAGTAAGTGCATAAAGTAATTGTATAAAGCTGCTATGAAGTAACTGTATAAAATAACTGTATAAAGCTGCTATGGCGTAACTCTGTAAAATAACTATATAAAGCTGCTATGAAGTAACTGTATAAAATAACTGTATAAAGCTGCTAATGAAGTAACTGTATAAAGTAACTGCATAAATCTCCTTATAAAGTAAATGGATAAAGTAATTGTATAAAGCTGCTATGGCGTAACTCTATAAAATAACTGTATAAAGCTGCTAATGAAGAAACTGTATAAAGTAACTGTATAAAGCTGCTATGAAGTAACTATAAAACAACTGTATGAAGCTGCTAATTAAGTAACTGTATAAAGTAACAGTATAAAGCTGCTTATAAAGTAACTGTATAAAGCTGCTAATGAAGTAACTGTATAAGTAACTGTATAAAGCAACTGTATAAAGCTGCTAATGAAGCAACTATATAAAGTAACTGTATAAAGCTGCTTATAAAGTAACTGTATAAAGTAATTGTATAAAGCTGCTAATGAAGTAACTGCATAAAGTGTGCAAAGCTTATAAAGTAACTGTACAAAACTGCTAATGAAGTAACTGTGTAAGGTAACTGTATAAAGCAACTGTAAAAAACTGCTAATGAAGTAACTGTATGAAGCTGCTAATGAAGTAACTGTATAAAGCAACTGTATAAAGCTGCTAATGAAGTAATTGTATAAAGCTGCTAATGAAGTAACTGTATAAAGCAACTGTATAAAGCTGCTAATGAAGTAACTGTATAAAGCAACTGTATCAAGCTGCTAATGAAGTAACTGTACAAAGCAAATGTATAAAGTAACTGTATAAAACTGCTAATGAAGTAACTGTAAACAGTAACTGTATAAAGCTGCTAATGAAGTAACTGTATAAAGTAACTGTATAAAGCTGCTTATAAAGCAACTGTATAAAGCTGCTAATGAAGTAACTGTATAAAGTAACTGTATAAAGCAATTGCATAAAGCTGCTAATGAAGTAATCATATAAAGTAACTGTATAAAGCAACTGTATAAAGCAACTGTATAAAGCAACTGCATAAAGGTGCTTATAAAGTGACTGTAGAAAGCAAATGTATAAAGTTGCTAATGAAGTAACTATATAAGGCAAATGTGTAAAGTAACTGTAT
>NC_047118.1:73619937-73797437 GCF_902500255.1 Thalassophryne amazonica
TTGGATGAAGAATACTGAAACATGGTTACCAGCAAAACTTCCCTTTCAAGTGTAAGATCAATTTTTAATTTTCTTTTTCTGAGTTTAAATTGGGCACTCAGGCAGATTGCATTTTGGACCCTGACTGACTCAAATGTGCTAGACCTCCTTAACACAGACGAGGTTTTTTTTTTAATCCAAAGATTTATATCTTGAAAATCTGGACAGTACAGATCCAACTGACGGGACTAGGATATAGAGAATATTACTAAAGTCATCCACACAGAGCCTGACTTAACTGCCTTTCCCCACTTGGCCCTATGAAACAGATTTTTGTTTTTAGCTTAGGGTTGTTGTTTTTTGTTTTCAAACCAGTGTTCCTCCATATAGTCAGGACCTTAAAGACTTCTTACATGAATCTGATTTAACATTAACATTCATTAATGCACCACCTGACTGCCCTTCCATTGTTTCAGTTTTATCAACCACCATGCAGTTTACTGCATTACAGTCAATTCTCCCTCAATGGTCCACCATCCACACACCCCAGCAGTCGTCAGCCCTCCACGCACCCCAGCAGCCGTCGGCCCTCCACGCTCCCCAGCAGCCATCGGCCCTCCAGGCTCCCCGGCAACTGTCGATCTTCCACGCACCTCGGCAGCCGTCAGCCTTCCACCCACCCCAGCAGCTGTCAGCCCTCTGTGCACCCCAGCAGCCATCGACCCTCGATGCACCTCGGCAGCCATCAGCCCTCTGTGCACCCCGGCAGCCATCAGCCCTCCACGCACCTCGGCAGCCATCGGCCTTCCACGCACCCCTGTAGCCGTCGGCCCTCCATGCAACCCAGCAGCAGCTGGTGCTCCACATATCCCAGCACCAGTCGGCACCCCCTGCATCTCTTCATCTAATTAATTTCTTGCCAGCTACAGACCCCATGTGTCATGTATCAAAAAGAAGAAAAAAACAACGGCCAAAGTACCAGTTCCAGTGGAAGCTGTAGTCCTTGAGCAAGCTCTGGAGGAGGCTTTCACCATCGAACAAGCCTTGAAAAAAGTGGAGAGCCCCTAGCAAACCACTGCTTATGAGCTCACTTTAGTGGTTGCTGTTGCTCCACCATCAGGGCCCACTTCAGGGGTTCCCCCTTCTGTTGCTCTACCATCAGAGCCAGCCCCAGAGGGAGTTGTTGCAGCACCCCAGGTTCCTGCCGCTGAGGTGGCCATGATCTAGTGCAACTCTCCTGCTCCTGTTCATGGGGCTGTGATGGCATCTAACAGCCTTCCTGTCCTGGGTTGGTAACTGGGCCATCCACCTAGGCTACCTGCGTGTCAACTCATGGGAGGATTGTCTTTGCTGGAGTCACCTAGCTGCCCTCCAGATGATCTAGTCTCCCAAGTGACCACATGGCTACCCTCTGGATTACGTCTCTCTTCCTGAGGGGTGCCTGACAATGATCCAGCCTCTCATGCCCTGCCACCGGGCAATAACCAGAACTCTCACACCTTGCCACCCAGCTGGGCGGCTGCCTGACAATAACCTGACCCCTCACTCCTTGCCACCCCACTATCCCCCTGACACTGATTCACCTGACCTCTGCCAGCTACAGACAGCTACCTCAGACAGCTCTCTGCCGACTACCTGATGAAGACAGCCTCCTGATAGTGACAGGGAGGGAGCAGTAGTGAAGGTTACAAATGATCTTCTTATGGCCTCAGACAGTGGACTCATCTCTGTGCTTGTCCTGTTAGACCTCAGTGCTGCTTTTGATACTGTTGACCATAAAATTTAATTACAGAGATTAGAGCATGCCATAGGTATTAAAGGCACTGCGCTGCGGTGGGTTGAATCATATTTATCTAATAGATTACAATTTGTTCATGTAAATGGGGAGTCTTCTTCACAGACTAAGGTTAATTATGGAGTTCAAGGTTCTGTGCTAGGACCAATTTTATTCACTTTACACATGCTTCCCTTAGGCAGTATTATTAGACAGCATTGCTTAAATTTTCATTGTTACGCAGATGATACCCAGCATTATCTATCCATGAAGCCAGAGGACACACACCAATTAGTTAAACTGCAGGATTGTCTTACAAACATAAAGACATGGATGACCTCTAATTTCATGCTTTTAAATTCAGATAAAACTGAAGTTATTGTACTTGGCCCCACAAATCTTAGAAACACGGTGTCTAACCAGATCCTTACTCTGGATGGCATTACCCTGACCTCTAGTAATACTGTGAGAAATCTTGGAGTCATTTTTGATCAGGATATGTCATTCAAAGTGCATATTAAGCAAATATGTATGACTGCTTTTTTACATTTGCGCAATATCTCTAAAATTAGAAAGGTCTTGTCTCAGAGTGATGCTGAAAAACTAATTCATGCATTTATTTCCTCTAGGCTGGACTATTGTAATTCATTATTATCAGGTTGTTCTAAAAGTTCCCTGAAAAGCCTTCGGTTAATTCAAAATGCTGCAGCTAGAGTACTGACAGGGACTAGAAGGAGAGAGCATATCTCACCCATATTGGCCTCTCTTCATTGGCTTCCTGTTAATTCTAGAATAGAATTTAAAATTCTTCTTCTTACTTATAAGGTTTTGAATTATCAGGTCCCATCTTATCTTAGGGACCTCATAGTACCATATCACCCCAATAGAGCGCTTCGCTCTCAGACTGCAGGCTTACTTGTAGTTCCTAGGGTTTTAAGAGTAGAATTTTAAGAGTAGAATGGGAGGCAGAGCCTTCAGCTTTCAGGCTCCTCTCCTGTGGAACCAGCTCCCAATTCAGATCAGAGAGACAGACACCCTCTCTACTTTTAAGATTAGGCTTAAAACTTTCCTTTTTGCTAAAGCTTATAGTTAGGGCTGGATCAGGTGACCCTGAACCATCCCTTAGTTATGCTGCTGTAGACTTATGGGCCTTTCACACTGAATGCGTCAGATGCGTCAACTGCGTCAAAAATCGGTCTAAAAAGCATTATTTTCAATGAGACGTGTTGCGTTTTAGATGCGTCAGATGCGTTGCGTCAAAAGCCGAGCTAAACCGACACATCTGACGGGAGCGCGCATTGCCGCTTGTCAGCAGGCTGACGGAGTCAAAGTTCAGTCCAATCCAACTTCCGACCTCCTGAGCTGTGACGTACCTTTGCGTTGTCCAATAGGAACGACGCGTCGGGCCAAAACATGGAAGAAAGGGTGGCAGAAACCACTGATCTGTGCAAAACATACGTGTCACAGGACTGCTCATTTATAGAGCAGTTTTCTGAAGAAAAATCCTTTGAAATGTTTTTTGTTGTTGTTACCTCAGAATTTCTGATTACTGTTAAAAAAAAGTTTAGAACACTTGTAATTAAAATAGCTAAATAAATAGTTCTTTAGAAACCTTTCATCTGTAAATTAAAACCACCTGTTATTTCAGATTAATTTCTTGTTTAACATAAGGAACCTCGGACATTTATTTTTAGACAAAATAACATGGAAATTTGTACATTTTTTAAGTCTGGTAGATTATTTATATCTCATTTCAACCAGAAAACAGACACTAAATAAATGCAAATGTTTATTATAAATGCAACAGGAAATAATTTAACAATGACTGTAGTGTGATTGACTTTGAATGACTTTGATTTTGTGGACATTTTTAATGATCTGTTCATTTATTGTTAAAATATAAAATGGAACAGCTTTTTTAAAAATAATAAAATAGTTGCTGTTTAAAGAGCCTTTTATTTAGAAGCAGGTGATGTTCTGCTGGATTCTCTGGACCAGATGAAGGTCTCTTCTGCAGCTTTGAACTCTGGTTGTTTTGCTGAAAAGCAGAGACGTTTTCTTTCGAATGGACTTCGTGGTGTTCAGCTCATCAATGGAAGTTTGGTTGTCTGCACAGCAAATGTTCCTGATTGGGACAAATAAATATTTCTTTAAATATAAAGAAACACTAAACAGTTTATATATATATATTAAAAAAAAGGGGGAAAAAACGATGGAAAAAACGCCTGAAAAAATAAGTTATTTAAAGTTGAGCTTTTGTGGTGTCTGAAAAAAACTGTAGCTTTATTTGGTAAAAAATAAAAAGACAGAACCATTTAGAAATTAAAGCATTCACTCAGATCAACTGTGCTAAAAGGCTAAGCTAACGTTAGCCGATCAGTAAACCTTCATAGCAGTTCAGTAAACGTCACGTTTTATTTTTACATTATTCTCACCTCAATAAAGCTGCAGAACTAAACTCTGTTTGGCAAACTGGGACTTCGCATATATCCAAAAAGTGGGAGATTTCAGACTGAGTGGGTTTGCTCCATCACCCCGGCTGCCTGCCTCGGTCTGCCCAGTGATGATGCCTGAAGGCCGGCTTCTCCGTGTTGGTCGGCCCGCTGTCGCTGTTCGATCGATATCCCACCAAGTCGTTGGTCCTCCTTCGGTCGGCGGTCACTCCGAGGGAGTGAAAAAAAAGCTTCTCCCAGCAGGGTGATGGGAGAATCGTTCTACTGCTGTTTTTTAAAGCTTTTTTGTGGTTCAGGTGACGCAAATTCAAGATGGCGATCGCTGAACTTTTTCAGATTGTGGAAACAGCCAGAGTGTGACGTGGCAATCTCCGCCCCCACCTCTTTTTTTTTTGCTGCTTCCAAAGCGACGCATCTGACGTCATGCGTCGGATCCGTCGGATGCGTTTTCCGACAGATCCGATGGATTCCCATGCGTTGACGGATTGGCCTGATGGATTCAGTGTGAAAGGCCCATTAGACTGCTGGGGGGTTCCCATGATGCACTGAGTGTTTCTTTCTCTTTTGCTCTGTATGCACCACTCTGCATTTAATCATTAGTGATTGATCTCTGCTCTCTTCCACAGCATGTCTTTTTCCTGATTCTCTCCCCTCAGCCCCAACCAGTCCCAGCAGAAGACTGCCCCTTCCTGAGCCTGGTTCTGCTGGAGGTTTCGTCCTGTTAAAAGGGAGTTTTTCCTTCCCACTGCTTGCTCACAAGGGGTCGTTTTGACCCTTGGGGTTTTTCTGTAATTATTGTATGGCTTTTGCCTTACAATATAAAGCGCCTTGGGGCAACTGTTTGTTGTGATTTTGGCACTATATAAATAAAATTGATTTGATTTGCTTTCATAACAATGTTACTTCAATCGTGCTCCAGTAAAACATTGGTGAACCTCAGGGAACTGTATTAGGCCCTCTCCTTTTTTCTCTATATATAGCACCTCTTGGTCAGATATTGTGATGCTACAGAATAGCTTTTCATTGATATGCTGATGACACTTTACATGTTAATAAACACAGACAATCTTGTCCACACTAGGATTTTAGAGGGCTACAATTTCTTACTCTTAAATGCTGACAAGACCAAGATGATGGTCATTGGTCCTGCAAGACACGGAGACGAATTTGATCATCTAATGTTAACCTTGGACTTGTGTCATTCATCGCAGTGATAAAGTGAAAAATCTTGCAGTGATCTTTGATCCCACACTGTCCTTTGAGCTAGGCATCAGAAAAATCCCAAAGAATGCTTTCTATCACCTCTGCAATATTGTGAGGATCTGACCTGTTCTGTCTGTGACTGATGCAGACACACTGATTTATGCCTTTGTCTCTCCCAAACCTCTGGTTTCAAGGCTGCTCAGAGTTTTGGAAACCCTTATTTCACTAACTAATGTGTGAGATGCAAAACAGCAGCCATCACTCAAGGCACCTTGACACTTGCACGCATTTAACCTCCACACTACCGCACAATTTTTCGTGCCAGTGCAACCCGCTGTGTTCCGCTGGATGCTGCGCTTTATGCCGCTGGATGCTGCGTTATATAAAATCATTATTTCATAGTGGATTAATCATTTGCTCTGACAGTTTGGCTGATGAAACCACCTGTAATTGTTTTGGAATCACAGAGGAAATTTCCACAGGTGCAGCTTTTCTCGTACACTTTATGAGGTGGAGAATGCATTTGGAATCATCTCAAAAGTATTATTTATAATATTTATATTGTAATGACTTGACAAAACAGTTGCATTTCTGTTCCTTCTTATAAGTATCTGTAAAATTATGTTCATTATAGATTTAAAGTCTCGTCATATTCAAATGAGCTGCGCTGTGGTGAGCTGCGCTGTCGCAATGTCCACGTGTAGTTCACAAAATTAATGCATGCCAGAGATTTTGAACATTTCAAAATTTCCTTTGCACACTTGCACGTAGCCACATACAGACTACAACAATTTACAACAACTTTAGTCTCTGGCACAGCAGATTGGGTACCAGTGCGTGGATCAAATTCATGTAAGTATCAAGGCACCTTAAGACAGCTGTTAATGGTCAGCTAGGTGATGATGTCACAAGTGGAGCATGTAAATCAGTGGGCTAAGGAGTTACAGTGCATCTGAAACATATTCACAGTGCTTCACTTTGTCCGCATTTTACACTCAACAAAAATATAAATGCAACACTTTTGGTTTTGCTCCCATTTTGTATGAGATGAACTCAAAGATATATAACTTTTTCCACATACACAATATCACCATTTCCCTCAAATATTGTTCACAAACCAGTCTAAATCTGTGATAGTGAGCACTTCTCCTTTGCTGAGATAATCCATCCCACCTCACAGGTGTGCCATATCAAGATGCTGATTAGACACCATGATTAGTGCACAGGTGTGCCTTAGACTGCCCACAATAAAAGGCCACTCTGAAAGGTGCAGTTTTATCACCCAGCGCAATGCCACAGATGTCGCAAGATTTGAGGGAGCGTGCAATTGGCATGCTGACAGCAGGAATGTCAACCAGAGCTGTTGCTCGTGTATTGAATGTTCATTTCTCTACCATAAGCCATCTCCAAAGGCGTTTCAGAGAATTTGGCAGTACATCCAACCAGCCTCACAACCGCAGACCACGTGTAACCACACCAGCCCAGGACCTCCACATCCAGCATGTTCACCACCAAGCTCATCTGAGACCAGCCACTCGGACAGCTGCTGAAACAATCGGTTTGCATAACCAAAGAATTTCTGCACAAACTGTCAGAAACCGTCTCAGGGAAGCTCATCTGCATGCTCGTCGTCCTCATCGGGGTCTCGACCTGACTCCAGTTCGTCGTCGTAACCGACTTGAGTGGGCAAATGCTCACATTCACTGGCGTTTGGCACGTTGGAGAGGTGTTCTCTTCACGGATGAATCCCGGTTCACACTGTTCAGGGCAGATGGCAGACAGCGTGTGTGGCGTCGTGTGGGTGAGCGGTTTTCTGATGTCAATGTTGTGGATCGAGTGGCCCATGGTGGCGGTGGGGTTATGGTATGGGCAGGCATCTGTTATGGACGAAGAACACAGGTGCATTTTATTGATGGCATTTTGAATGCACAGAGATACCGTGACGAGATCCTGAGGCCCATTGTTGTGCCATACATCCAAGAACATCACCTCATGTTGCAGCAGGATAATGCACGGCCCCATGTTGCAAGGATCTGTACACAATTCTTGGAA
The DNA here is from genome assembly GCF_902500255.1 of Thalassophryne amazonica. Taxonomy (NCBI): domain Eukaryota; kingdom Metazoa; phylum Chordata; class Actinopteri; order Batrachoidiformes; family Batrachoididae; genus Thalassophryne; species Thalassophryne amazonica. The sequence goes on from NC_047118.1 coordinate 73,627,399, forward strand.
GCTGAAAATGTCCCAGTTCTTGCATGGCCGGCATACTCACCAGACATGTCACCCATTGAGAATGTTTGGGATGCTCTGGACCGGCGTATATGACAGCGTGTACCAGTTCCTGCCAATATCCAGCAACTTCGCACAGCCATTGAAGAGGAGTGGACCAACATTACACAGGCCACAATTGACAACCTGATCAACTCTATGTGAAGGAGATGTGTTGCACTGCATGAGGCAAATGGTGGTCACACCAGATACTGACTGGTATCCCCCCCCCAATAAAACAAAACTGCACCTTACAGAGTGGCCTTTTATTGTGGGCAGTCTAAGGCACACCTGTGCACTAATCATGGTGTCTAATCAGCATCTTGATATGGCACACCTGTGAGGTGGGATGGATTATCTCAGCAAAGGAGAAGTGCTCACTATCACAGATTTAGACTGGTTTGTGAACAATATTTGAGGGAAATGGTGATATTGTGTATGTGGAAAAAGTTTTAGATCTTTGAGTTCATCTCATACAAAATGGGAGCAAAACCAAAAGTGTTGCATTTATATTTTTGTTGAGTGTATGTTACAGCCTTATTCCAAAATTGATTAATTTTCTTCCTCAAAATTCAATGCACAATACCCGATAATGACAATGTGAAAAAAGTTGGGTTTTTTTGTTGTTGTTGTTGTTTTTTTGGGGGGGGGGGTAGATTTTTGCATATTTATAAAAAAAACTAAATTAAACTAAAGTCACACATACACAAGTATTCACAGCCTTTTTGCCATGAAGCTCAAACTTGAGCTCAGGTGCAACCTGTTTCCACTGATGATCTTTGAGATGTTTCTTCAGCTTAATTGGAGTCCACCTGGGGTAAACTGAGTTGACTGAACATGATTTGGAAAGGCACACACCTGTCTACATACAACCCCAATTCCAATGAAATTGGGACGTTGTGTAAAATGTAAATAAAAACATAATACAATGATTTTCAAATCCTCTTCAACATATATTCAATTGAATACACCACAAAGACAAGATATTTAATGTGCAAACTGACAAACTTTATTGTTTTTGTTCAAATATTTGCTCATTTACCACATGGTCTCAAGAACACTTCAGAAAGCCATTGTCAGTTAACACAGTTCATCGCTACATCTACACGTGCAAGTTAAAACTCTACCATGCAAACTGAAAGTCATACATCAACAACATCCAGAAATGCCGCCACCTTCTTTGGGCCCGAGCTCATTTGAAATGGACAAACGCAAAGTGAAAAAGTGTGCTGTGGACTGATGAGTCACATTTCAAATTGTTTTTGGAAATCATGGACGTCGTGTCCTCCGGACAAAAGAGAAAAAAGACCATCCGGATTGTTACCGGCACAAAGTTCAAAAGCCAGCATCTGTGATGGTATGGGGGTACGTTAGTGCCCATGGCATGGGCACTTTACACATCTGTGATGGCACCAACAATGCTGAAAGGTACATCCAGGTTTTGGAGCAACATATGCTGCCATCCAAGCAACGTCTTTTCCAGGGACGTCCCTGCTTATTTCAGTAAGACAATGCCAAGCCACATTCTGCACGTGTTACAACAGTGTGGCTTTGTAGTAAAAGAGTGCGGGTACTAGACTGACCTGCCTGTAGTCCAGACCTGTCACCCATTGAAAATGTGTGGTGCATTATGAAGCGCAAAATACGACAACGGAGACCCCGGACTGTTGAACAACTGAAGTCGTACATCAAGTAAGAATGGGAAAGAATTCGACCTACAACACTTCAACAATTAGTGTCCTCAGTTCCCAAACGCTTATTGAGTGTTGTTAGAAGGAAAGGTGATGTAACACAGTGGGAAACATACCACTGTCCCAGCTTTTTTCAAACATGTTACAGGCATCTATTTCAAAATGAGCAAATATTTGCACAAAAACAAAGTTTATCAGTTTGAACATTAAATATCTTGTCTTTGTGGCTTTATTCAATTGAATATAGGTTGAAGAGGATTTGCAAATCATTGTATTCTGTTTTTATTTACATTTTACACAATGTCCCAACTTCATTGGAATTGGGGTTGTATAAGGGTCCACAGTTGACAGTACATGTCAGAGCACAAATCAAGCATGAAGTCAAAGGAATTGTCTGTAGACCTCCAAGACAGGACTGTCTCCAGGCACAAATCTGGGGAGGGTACAGAAACATTTCTGCTGCTTTGAAGGTTCCAGTGAGCACAGTGGCCTCAATCATCCCTTAATGGAAGAAGTTTGGATCCACCAGGACTCTTCCTAGAGCTGGCTGCCCATCTAAATTGAGCAATCAGGGAGAAGGGTCTTAGTCATGGAGGTGACAAAGAACCTGATGGTCACTCTGTCAGAGCTCCAGCATTCCTCTGTGGAGAGAGGAGAACCTTCCAGAAGGACAACCATGAAGGAGATCACTGAAGGAGATCACTGTTGATCAATTCCTTTGACTTCATGCTTGGTTTGTGCTAAAATTGAATTTACTCCATTTTGAATTAAGGCTGTAACATAACAAAATGTAGAAAAAGTGAAGCGCTATGAATTCTTTCTGGTTACACTATACAACTGTTTGGGGTGGTGTGTGCGGGGGTGGGGTGGGGGAGGGGGGGTACTGTAGCAGCCAAATCATAATCTTGCCTAGGGCACCAAAATGGCTATAGCCGGCTCTGAACACAGGTTTACCAAAATAGGAACAAGGACACATGTCTTGAAGGTCAAGGTCAGTCCAAAGTATTCCAGAAAGGGCCAAGGGGGTGCAGGTGATTTCACTGAAAAAATGTGTCCATGTACAATAAACACTGACCTACGCAGGTCAGTGTTTATTGTACATGGATACTTTTTTTTTTTTTTTTTTTTTGGCTCTGTGACCTTCAAATCAAGATGAAAGCCATTGGTCATTAAACTGGACCTAGACCAGTGGAGTCCAAAGTATTCCAGAAAGGGCTAAGAGGGTGCAAGATTCTTTGCAGCCACTGACTCCACCAGGTGATTTCACTGATGAACTCCCCCATCTGCTCTAAGTGATGTTAATCAGTGAAATCACCTGGTGGAGTCAGTGGCTGCAAAGAATCTTGCACCCCCTTGGCCCTTTCTGGAATACTTTGGACACCACTGACCTAGACCTTCAAGACATGTGTCCTTGTTCCTACTTTGGTAAACCTGTGTTCAGAGCCGGCTATAGCCATTTTGGTGCCCTAGGCAAGATTATGATTTTGCTGCTACTGCACCCCCCCCCCCCCCCCCCCACACACACACACACACACACCACCCCAAACAGTTGTACAGTGTATCCAGAAAAAATTCATAGCGCTTCACTCTGTAATTGCAGACAAAAGCTACTGTACCAAATATTAACACTGATTTTCACAGGTGTTCAAATACTTATTTGCAGCAGTAACATACAAATAAATTATTTAAAAAATCATACATTGTGATTTCCAGATATTTTTTTTTTTATATATATATAGATTATGTCTCTCACAGTGGATGTGCACCTAAGATGAAAATTTCAGACCCCTCCATGATTTCTAAGTGGGAGAACTTGCAAAATTGCAGGGTGTTCAAATACTTATTTTCCTCACTGTATCTATAAATTTCCAGGGATTTCATTTGCAGCAAGGTTGCATCCCATGAAGATCGAAGTGAACATTCTACTCCAACACTGTAGCCTTCATGCCCTTTTCACTCAAAGTTGCACATCTTTGCCACACCTTTTCCAAACCAATAAAATGTTTGCCTTTTTTCTCTGAATGTACTCTTCCCCCAATAAAAACGTAGAAACTAGTGTCCCTAAACCCCCTCTAAATTCACCACTGTTATGGAACATTATGATGTCATGAGAACAATGTGGGTGTTTGTTGTTCAAACTCAATCAGATGACGCATGATTCTAGCTTGGGACTGAATTGTGTGCGTCAAAGAAAGCTGAACAAGGTGTTAGTGAGATCTCAGCTGTTTCCTCTCAACCGTGACACCTGACAGTCAAGAAAGTAAAGTGTTGAAGCGCTATGATGAAACAGAGCTCGTGGCCGACTGAACACTCATATGTTTCACAGATACAGTGATGTGGTTTGATCAAAATAAGCAGCACTAACAAGCTTTGTCAGCAAAAAGCCACTTAAGAGCCCTGAGGCTGAATTCAGTGCCGATGGTGTGCCAATATTTATGCACAGTCATGTCTTATTTTGGGGTCTCTTGTGGAAGCAAATTCTTTAGGAAATGTGTTTCTAAGAACTGCCACATGAATCTCTAGTCAACTGATGTGGGTTTCTCATAAATATCAGTTGTGGTGAGAACTTGCAATAATGGGGGCAAACCAGAGTGTAAAAAAGTGATGCTTAGAACTCCCAAAAACATTTTGCAGGAATTAAAATTCAAATTTTGTATCCGGAAAACATCTTAAACTTTATTTTGCAGAATAACAGTCATATTCCTTGTGACATCATCTAAATCAATTCCAATAATTTAATCACTTTTAGATAATATTGAAAACCTGTCAGTGATTTATACCCCTGTCAAACTAACACATGAATTCCACAAATACCATACAAACTGACATTCGAAGGGTATTTGTGCAATTCGTGCTGCATTCAAACTGCACTCAAACACCTCATACAGCAGTCGGCACATTCGTGTGTCGCTATTGCTAGACAACATCCCAACGGTGGTGGAGTCAGTCATTCTGAATTCGTACTGCTGTAGGAATAGACATTTCAACATCATTCAAGCAATTCAACCTGCAGTCAAACTGTATTTGAACTGCAGCATGAATGCCGTATGAATTGAAATTCGAACGACACTCGTGCAATTCGTGTTGCATTCGAATTCCTCGGACAACATTCGTGTGGCACTTAGGGAAATACGCCAAATTGGCAGTCCAGCACGAATGTGGAGAACGGGCACACTACTGTCATGCTGCATTCGAACTGTGAAATATGGTGGGCGTACTGCTGTGTGACTGCGAGCTTGAATGGCATTCGAACTGGTATATGAACTGGCATCTGAAATGGCAACCCACCAGCAATGGATATATTCTGATCGCGTAGGCACATCCTGATTGTGCCCCCAATGAGCCAACACCCCCCACCCCACAATAGTGCACAATTGGTGCACAATAGGCATGTGAATCTCATCACTGACAAAGATTCGATACACACCTCGATACACTACCAGCGATATCAATCAATCAATCAATTTTTTTATATAGCGCCAAATCACAACAAACAGTTGCCCCAAGGCGCTTTATATTGTAAGGCAAGGTCATACAATAATTATGTAAAACCCCAACGGTCAAAACGACCCCCTGTGAGCAAGCACTTGGCTACAGTGGGAAGGAAAAACTCCCTTTTAACAGGAAGAAACCTCCAGCAGAACCAGGCTCAGGGAGGGGCAGTCTTCTGCTGGGACAAGTTGGGGCTGAGGGAGAGAACCAGGAAAAAGAGATCGATCACTAATGATTAAGTGCAGAGTGGTGCATACAGAGCAAAAAGAGAAAGAAACAGTGCATCATGGGAACCCCCCAGCAGTCTACGTCTATAGCAGCATAACTAAGGGATGGTTCAGGGTCACCTGATCCAGCCCTAACTATAAGCTTTAGCAAAAAGGAAAGTTTTAAGCCTAATCTTAAAAGTAGAGAGGGTGTCTGTCTCCCTGAATTGGGAGCTGGTTCCACAGGAGAGGAGCCTGAAAGCTGAAGGCTCTGCCTCCCATTCTACTCTTACAAACCCTAGGAACTACAAGTAAGCCTGCAGTCTGAGAGCGAAGCGCTCTATTGGGGTGATATGGTACTACGAGGTCCCTAAGATAAGATGGGACCTGATTATTCAAAACCTTATAAGTAAGAAGAAGAATTTTAAATTCTATTCTAGAATTAACAGGAAGCCAATGAAGAGAGGCCAATATGGGTGAGATATGCTCTCTCCTTCTAGTCCCCGTCAGTACTCTAGCTGCAGCATTTTGAATTAACTGAAGGCTTTTTAGGGAACTTTTAGGACAACCTGATAATAATGAATTACAATAGTCCAGCCTAGAGGAAATAAATGCATGAATTAGTTTTTCAGCATCACTCTGAGACAAGACCTTTCTGATTTTAGAGATATTGCGTAAATGCAAAAAAAGCAGTCCTACATATTTGTTAATATGCGCTTTGAATGACATATCCTGATCAAAAATGACTCCAAGATTTCTCACAGTATTACTAGAGGTCAGGGTAATGCCATCCAGAGTAAGGATCTTTTTAGACACCATGTTTCTAAGATTTGTGGGGCCAAGTACAATAACTTCAGTTTTATCTGAGTTTAAAAGCAGGAAATTAGAGGTCATTCATGTCTTTATGTCTGTAAGACAATCCTGCAGTTTAGCTAATTGGTGTGTGTCCTCTGGCTTCATGGATAGATAAAGCTGGGTATCATCTGCGTAACAATGAAAATTTAAGCAATACCGTCTAATAATACTGCCTAAGGGAAGCATGTATAAAGTGAATAAAATTGGTCCTAGCACAGAACCTTGTGGAACTCCATAATTAACTTTAGTCTGTGAAGAAGATTCCCCATTTACATGAACAAATTGTAATCTATTAGACAAATATGATTCAAACCACCGCAGCGCAGTGCATTTAATACCTATGGCATGCTCTAATCTCTGTAATAAAATTTTATGGTCAACAGTATCAAAAGCAGCACTGAGGTCTAACAGAACAAGCACAGAGATGAGTCCACTGTCCGAGGCCATAAGAAGATCATTTGTAACCTTCACTAATGCTGTTTCTGTACTATGATGAATTATAAAACCTGACTGAAACTCTTCAAATAGACCATTCCTCTGCAGATGATCAGTTAGCTGTTTTACAACTACCCTTTCAAGAATTTTTGAGAGAAAAGGAAGGTTGGAGATTGGCCTATAATTAGCTAAGATAGCTGGGTCAAGTGATGGCTTTTTAAGTAATGGTTTAATTACTGCCACCTTAAAAGCCTGTGGTACATAGCCAACTAACAAAGATAGATTGATCATATTTAAGATCAAAGCATTAAATAATGGTAGGGCTTCCTTGAGCAGCCTGGTAGGAATGGGGTCTAATAAACATGTTGATGGTTTGGATGAAGTAACTAATGAAAATAACTCAGACAGAACAATCGGAGAGAAAGAGTCTAACCAAATACCGGCATCACTGAAAGCAGCCAAAGATAACGATACGTCTTTGGGATGGTTATGAGTAATTTTTTCTCTAATAGTTAAAATTTTGTTAGCAAAGAAAGTCATGAAGTCATTACTAGTTAAAGTTAATGGAATACTCAGCTCAATAGAGCTCTGACTCTTTGTCAGCCTGGCTACAGTGCTGAAAAGAAACCTGGGGTTGTTCTTATTTTCTTCAATTAGTGATGAGTAGAAAGATGTCCTAGCTTTATGGAGGGCTTTTTTGTAGAGCAACAGACTCTTTTTCCAGGCTAAGTGAAGATCTTCTAAATTAGTGAGACGCCATTTCCTCTCCAACTTACGGGTTATCTGCTTTAAGCTACGGGTTTGTGAGTTATACCACAGAGTCAGGCACTTCTGATTTAAAGCTCTCTTTTTTAGAGGAGCTACAGCATCCAAAGTTGTCTTCAATGAGGATGTAAAACTATTGACGAGATACTCTATCTCACTTACAGAGTTTAGGTAGCTACTCTGCACTGTGTTGGTATATGGCATTAGAGAACATAAAGAAGGAATCATATCCTTAAACCTAGTTACAGAGCTGTCTGAAAGACTTCTAGTGTAATGAAACTTATTCCCCACTGCTGGGTAGTCCATCAGAGTAAATGTAATGTTATTAAGAAATGATCAGACAGAAGGGAGTTTCAGGGAATACTGTTAAGTCTTCTATTTCCATACCATAAGTCAGAACAAGATCTAAGATATGATTAAAGTGGTGGGTGGACTCATTTACTTTTTGAGCAAAGCCAATAGAGTCTAATAATAGATTAAATGCAGTGTTGAGGCTGTCATTCTCAGCACCTGTGTGGATGTTAAAATCGCCCACTATAATTATCTTATCTGAGCTAAGCACTAAGTCAGACAAAAGGTCTGAAAATTCACAGAGAAACTCACAGTAACGACCAGGTGGACGATAGATAATAACAAATAAAACTGGTTTTTGGGACTTCCAATTTGGATGGACAAGACTAAGAGTCAAGCTTTCAAATGAATTAAAGCTCTGTCTGGGTTTTTGATTAATTAATAAGCTGGAATGGAAGATTGCTGCTAATCCTCCGCCCCGGCCTGTGCTACGAGCATTCTGACAGTTAGTGTGACTCGGGGGTGTTTGCTCATTTAAACTAACATATTCATCCTGCTGTAACCAGGTTTCTGTAAGGCAGAATAAATCAATATGTTGATCAATTATTATATCATTTACCAACAGGGACTTAGAAGAGAGAGACCTAATGTTTAATAGACCACATTTAACTGTTTTAGTCTGTGGTGCAGTTGAAGGTGCTATATTATTTTTTCTTTTTGAATTTTTATGCTTAAATAGATTTTTGCTGGTTATTGGTAGTCTGGGAGCAGGCACCGTCTCTACTGGGATGGGGTAATGAGGGGATGGCAGGGGGAGAGAAGCTGCAGAGAGGTGTGTAAGACTACAACTCTGCTTCCTGGTCCCAACCCTGGATAGTCACGGTTTGGAGGATTTAAGAAAATTGGCCAGATTTCTAGAAATGAGAGCTGCTCCATCCAAAGTGGGATGGATGCCGTCTCTCCTAACAAGACCAGGTTTTCCCCAGAAGCTTTGCCAATTATCTATGAAGCCCACCTCATTTTTTGGACACCACTCAGAGAGCCAGCAATTCAAGGAGAACATGCGGCTAAACATGTCACTCCCAGTCTGATTGGGGAGGGGCCCAGAGAAAACTACAGAGTCCGACATTGTTTTTGCAAAGTTACACACCGATTTAATGTTAATTTTAGTGACCTCCGATTGGCGTAACCGGGTGTCATTACTGCCGACGTGAATTACAATCTTACCAAATTTACGCTTAGCCTTAGCCTGCAGTTTCAAATTTCCTTCAATGTCGCCTGCTCTGGCCCCCAGAAGACAATTGACTATGGTTGCTGGTGTCGCTAACTTCACATTTCGCAAAACAGAGTCGCCAATAACCAGAGTTTGATCCTCGGCGGGTGTGTCGTCGAGTGGGGAAAAACGGTTAGAGATGTGAACGGGTTGGCGGTGTACACGGGGCTTCTGTTTAGGGCTACGCTTCCTCCTCACAGTCACCCAGTCAGCCTGCTTTCCCGGCTGCTCGGGATCTGCCAGGGGGTAACTAACGGCGGCTAAGCTACCTTGGTCCGCACCGACTACAGGGGCCTGGCTAGCTGTAGAATTTTCCACGGTGCGGAGCCGAGTCTCCAGTTCGTCCAGCCTGGCCTCCAAAGCTACGAATAAGCTACACTTATTACAAGTACCGTTACTGCTAAAGGAGGCCGAGGAATAACTAAACATTTCACACCCAGAGCAGAAAAGTGCGGGAGAGACAGGAGAAGCCGCCATGCTAAATCGGCTAAGAGGTAGTAGCTACGCTAAGCTAGCGGATTCCTAAAAACACGCAAAGTGAATAATGTGTAAATAATTTAGAGGTGATTCAGCAGAAGGAGTGCTTTAGTTAAGGCACGTAAAGATTACACTGGGAAACAAATCGTAATCTAGATAACTAGATCAATCTAACTGCGCAGATTAAACAGCTAACAGATACAGAAAAACACCGCTGTGCTCCGGAACAGGAAGTGGTACAATACCGCAGTGAGAGCCAACCACCAGTAGAGGCAAGCAAGAGGGGATATGATACATATAGCGATACATGACGATACTGATGATATGATGCGATCCGATTCACCCCTGTTCCCAATTCGATGCGATTTGATATGTATTTGATGGCGATTCAGTTATGATTAGGGATGGGTATTGATAAGATTTTATCGATATCGATGCCATTAGCAATTCCGCTTATTGATCCGATTCTTTATCGATTCGCTTATCAATACCTCTTGTGAATTTTCTGTGTACTAAAAGTAGAGTGTACAGGTTTTCTATGTCAACAACATTTTATTGAGGCTTAAACTAAATAAATATGAAATTGGTCACTGGATCCTTGATTTCTAGACATAAATAAAAATCAATAAAATCTCTACATGGTCACTGGATCCTTGATGTACATGATGGATCCTTGATCTCTGGACATAAATAGAAATAAACAAAATCTGTAATTTTTCTCAAAAGCATTTCCTTTCAGATATTAATGGCACAAATGTAACTGCACAGACTCTGAGCTGAGCTCTTCAGCCGTCTGCTGCACATCAGGATGTAATTCATAAACAACGCAAAACGTCTCATTTTGGGGGGGGAAAAATGGTTTTGGTTGGTTGTAGTTCTGTAGTTTGTATTATAATGTTTGGAAAGAGGTTGTTGTGAAAGTGTCGTGACACGGACCCACAACAGGGGGCGTTAATGAACGGACAATGGATAAGCCAAAAGTAACAATTTAATGTTGTGAATCGCACAACGACGTACAGACAATAACAATATGGTGGAATGTCAATTATACACCAGGTGACATGTGGGCAGGCTCGACGATAGAAGACGCCTGGCAAGAGAAGAGCCGGATCCCACACAGCTTCCACCACCAACGGAGCTGAAGAACACCGGAGCCGCCAAGCCCTGCGCCCCAGGTGGCTGCTGTTTTCAGCAGTCAGACCCTGTACTGCTGCCAGAGAACAGAGACAGTCCTGATGAGTGTGAGTTCGCACACTCAGTAATCCCACAGTCTGTATACAGTTAGGAGGGAAAACCTCCACCTCCAATCACACACTCGTGCAGCTCCTGTTTAACCACTTATCTGGTTTGGGGTGTGAGGCGAAGCCGTCGCAGTCCACACCAAACGCCAATACCGCAGATACGGATACTGTCACAGGAAAACGGCTGCAAATGAGATCAGACTATTAGTCACAGTTAAGCTTAGCAGAGAAATTACCTGAATGGTAGCTGATTTCTCAGCGGGGAGGTGGAGTTGCAGTCCGGCCTTTATGGTGGTGGTGATGAGTAGTGGATGAGTGACAGCTGGTACGGATGATGCGTGACAGCTGTCACTCCCGGTCGCTCCGACGCCCTCTCGTGCTTGAAGCCCGCACTTCAAGCAGGGCGCCATCTTGTGGTGGTGGGCCAGCAGTACCTCCTCTTCAGCGGGCCACACAACAGGACCCCCCCCCTCAACGGGCGCCTCCAGGCGCCCGACCAGGCTTGTCCGGGTGACGGGTGTAGAAGTCGGCCAGGAGGGCCGGGTCCAGGATGAAGCTCCTCTTCACCCAGGAGCACTCTTCAGGGCCATAACACTCCCAGTCCACCAGATACTGGAACCCCCGGCCCTTTCGATGGACGTCCAGGAGCCGGCGTACCGTCCACGCGGGTTCCCCGTCGATGATCCGGGCAGGAGGCGGCGCTGGTCCCGGGGCACACAGTGGTGAGGTATGGCAGGGCTTGAGTCTTGACACATGAAACACGGGGTGTATCCGCAGTGAAGCTGGCAGCTTCAGCTTCACTGCGGCCGGACTGACGACTTTGAGTATGGGAAATGGTCCGATGTACCTGTCCTTTAGCTTGTGGGATTCCACCTGCAGGGGGATGTCCTTAGTGGATAGCCAGACCTGCTGCCCGGGCTGGTATGCAGGGGCCGGGGAACGCCGGCGGTCTGCATGGGCCTTAGCCCTCGTCCGGGCTCTGAGCAGGGCAGAGCGGGCGATACGCCACACCCAACGGCACTTCCTCAGATGGGCCTGGACCGAGGGCACCCCGACCTCTCCCTCCACTAGCGGAAACAATGGGGGCTGGTACCCCAAACACACCTCAAACGGGGAGAGGCCGGTGGCAGATGAGACTTGGCTATTATGAGCGTACTCGATCCAGGCCAGATGGTCACTCCAGGCCGTCGGGTGCGCAGAGGTCACGCAGCGGAGGGCCTGCTCCAGTTCCTGGTTCGTCCGCTCTGCCTGCCCGTTCGTCTGGGGGTGGTACCCAGACGAGAGACTGACGGTGGCCCCCAGTTCCCTGCAGAAACTCCTCCAGACCTGGGAGGAGAACTGAGGACCACGATCTGAGACAATGTCTGATGGAATCCCATGCAGACGCACGACGTGGTGGACCAGGAGGTCTGCAGTCTCCTGGGCCGTCGGGAGCTTCGGGAGGGCCACGAAGTGGGCCGCCTTGGAGAACCGGTCCACTATCGTGAGGATGGAAGTCATGCCCTGGGATGACGGGAGGCCCGTGACAAAGTCCAGGCCAATATGAGACCAGGGGCGACGAGGCACGGCCAGAGGCTGGAAGAGGCCTTGGGCCTTGTGGTGGTCGACTTTGCCCCTGGCACAGGTGGTGCAGGCCTGGACATACTCCCAGATGTCGGCTTCCATAGACACCCACCAGAAGCGCTGCCGGACCACTGCCACAGTCCTTCGCACCCCTGGATGACAGGAGAGCTTGGAACCATGACAGAAGTCAAGGACCGCAGCCCTGGCCTCTGGTGGGACGTACAACTTGTCCTTCGGACCTGTCCCCGGGTCCGGTCTCTGTGTCAGGGCCTCCCGAACGGTCTTCTCCACGTCCCAGGTAAGGGTGGCCACGACCGTGGACTCGGGGATGATGGTGTCAGGGGGGTCTGACGGCTCGATCTTGACCTCCTCTTCATGCACCCGGGACAGGGCGTCAGATCATTGGTTTTTTGTCCCGGGGCGGTATGTGAGCCGGAAGACAAAACGCCCGAAGAACAGCAACCAGCGGGCTTGCCTGGGGTTCAGACGCTTCGCGGTCCGGATGTACTCCAGGTTCCGATGGTCCGTGAAAACCGTAAATGGTACCGATGCTCCCTCCAACAGGTGTCTCCACTCCTCAAGAGCCTCCTTCACCGCAAGAAGTTCCCGATTGCCGACGTCATAGTTCCGTTCAGCTGGGGTCAACCGGCGGGAAAAGTAGGCACATGGATGGAGAACCTTGTCGGACTCCCCGCTCTGGGATAGCACGGCTCCTATCCCTGAGTCAGAGGCGTCCACTTCAACTACGAACTGGCGCTTGGGATCGGGCTGCACCAGAACCGGTGCAGTCGAGAACCAGCGTTTCAACTCCCTAAACGCGGCTGCGCACCGATCCAACCAGGTGAAGGGGACTTTTGTGGAGGTCAGGGCTGTCAGGGGGCTAACTACCTGACTGTAGCCCTTGATGAACCTCCGGTAGAAATTTGCAAAACCGAGGAACTGTTGTAGTTTCCTACGGTTCGTTGGTTGGGGCCAATCTCTTACCGCCGCAACCTTGGCCGGATCAGGGGCGACGGAGTTGGAGGAGATTATGAACCCCATGAAAGACAAAGAAGTGCGGTGAAACTCACACTTCTCGCCCTTCACAAACAGCCGGTTCTCCAACAACCGCTGTAGGACCTGACATACATGCTTGACATGGGTCTCAGGATCCGGAGAAAAGATGAGTATATCGTCTAGATATACAAAGACAAACCGATGCAGGAAGTCCCGCAAGACGTCATTAACCAATGCTTGGAACGTCGCGGGCGCATTGGTGAGGCCGAACGGCATGACCAGGTACTCAAAGTGACCTAACGGGGTGTTAAATGCCGTCTTCCACTCGTCTCCCTCCCGGATCCGAACCAGGTAATAAGCATTCCTAAGATCCAATTTCGTGAATATTTGGGCTCCATGCAGGGGCGTGAACACTGAATCCAACAGAGGTAACGGGTATTGGTTGCGAACCGTGATCTCGTTCAGCCCTCTGTAATCAATGCATGGACGGAGTCTGCCGTCCTTCTTGCCCACAAAAAAGAAACCAGCACCCATCGGGGAGGTGGAGTTCCGGATCAACCCGGCAGCTAACGAGTCCCGGATGTAGGTCTCCATTGATTCGTGTTCCGGACGTGAGAGGTTGTACAGCCTGCTGGACGGGTACTCAGCACCCGGTATCAAATCAATGGCACAATCATACGGACGGTGCGGGGGCAGCGTGAGTGCCAGATCCTTGCTGAAGACGTCAGCAAGGTCGTGGTACTCGGCTGGCACCGCCGCCAGATTGGGGGGGACTCAAACCTCCTCCTTAGCTGTCACACCGGGTGAAACCAAGGATCCTAAACACTCCCGGTGGCAGGTTTCGCTCCACTGAACCACAACCCCAGACGGCCAATCAATCCGGGGATTGTGTTTTAGTACCCATGGAAAACCCTAAATCACTCGGGAGGTTGAAGGTGTTACATAAAACACAATCTCCTCCCTGTGATTCCCAGACACCACTAATGTCACTGGCTGTGTCTGGTGTGTGATTAGTGGAAGAAGGGTGCCATCTAGCGCCCGCACCGACAATGGTGACGGTAAGGCCACTAGAGGGAGCCCAACCTCCTTTGCCCATCTGCTATCCAGCAGATTCCCCTCCGACCCCGTGTCCACCAGTGCTGGGGCGTGAAGGGTTAGATCCCCACTCAGGATCGTGACTGGGATACGTGCAGATCGTCGGGGTCTCCCCACGTGGGTGTTGTGACCCACCCTTAGCCCAGTCTCTAAGGACGAGTGCTGCTGTTTTGACCGTTTGGGGCATTCTCTCTGTGTGTGCTCCGTAGAGCTGCAGAGAAAACACTCTCCACGGATCAGCCTCTTTTGTCTCTGATCTGATCACTTTTTGGCCCTGCTCGTTTCCCTAGCAACGTCAGCAGGGGGAGCTGTCGTCACGTGGAGAGCCCTGGCAGCGGAGCGTGGGGAAGTCGGCTCCCTTTCGGACCCGGGTGGAAGAGGGACGGCTTGTGCCTGACCACGCCCTTCGTCTCGCTCCCGTCGGTGTTCTGTTAATCGGTTGTCTAACCGTATAACCAGGTCGATAAGCCCATCTAAATCCCGCGGCTTGTCCTTCGCCACCAGGTGCTCCTTAAGGACCAGAGACAGTCCGTTTACAAAGGCGGCGCGGAGCACAACAGCATTCCAGCCGGCTCACACTGCCACGATGCGGAAGTCGACTGCATACTTCGCTGCGCTCCGACGCCCCTGCCGTATCGACAGCAGCACGCTTGAAGCTGTCTCGCCTCTATGAGGGTGGTCGAACACCTGTCGGAATTCCTTCACAAACTCAGTGTAAACCGTTAGGAGCCGTGAATTCTGCTCCCAGAGCGCCGTAGCCCAGGCGCGTGCCTCTCCTCGAAGCAAATTTATGACGTAAGCCACCCGGCTAGCGTCTGACGTGTACATGACGGGACGCTGTGAAAAGACGAGCGAGCACTGCATCAAGAAGTCTGCGCACGTCTCCACACAGCCTCCGTACGGCTCTGGAGGAAGGTGCCTCCAGAGGAAGGTGTATGCTTCAGGGGAAGGTGGGGGGTTCGTTGAACGACCAGCGGAATGTCTGTCTCTGGCACACTGTCAGCAGGAGGAGGTGCTGCAGCAGCGCCCTGAGCATGCGCTTCCACCTGGGCGGTGAGAGCCTCCATCCTACGATTGAGAATAACGCTCTGCTCGGTAACAAAGTCCAACCGAGCGGTAAAGGCGGTTAAGATGTGCTGCAGCTCACCCAATACGCCTCCTGCTGGCGCCTGTGCACCTCACTCTTCCATTGGCTTTTCAAGCGATGGTTGACGCCCCTCGGGATCCATGATGCTGGCCGAGAAATCCTGTTGTGAAAGTGTCGTGACACGGACCCACAACAGGGGGCGTTAATGAACGGACAATGGATAAGCCAAAAGTAGCAATTTAATGTTGTGAATCGCACAACGATGTACAGACAATAACAATATGGTGGAATGTCAATTATACACCAGGTGACGTGTGGGCAGGCTCGACGATAGAAGACGCCTGGCAAGAGAAGAGCCGGATCCCACACAGCTTCCACCACCAACGGAGCTGAAGAACACCGGAGCCGCCAAGCCCTGCGCCCCAGGTGGCTGCTGTCTTCAGCAGTCAGACCCTGTACTGCTGGCAGAGAACAGAGACAGTCCTGATGAGTGTGAGTTCGCACACTCAGTAATCCCACAGTCTGTATACAGTTAGGAGGGAAAACCTCCACCTCCAATCACACACTCGTGCAGCTCCTGTTTAACCACTTATCTGGTTTGGGGTGTGAGGCGAAGCTGTCGCAGTCCACACCAAACGCCAATACCGCAGATAAGGATACCGTCACAGGAAAACGGCTGCAAATGAGATCAGACTATTAGTCACAGTTAAGCTTAGCAGAGAAATTACCTGAATGGTAGCTGATTTCTCGGCGGGGAGGTGGAGTTGCAGTCCGGCCTTTATGGTGGTGGTGATGAGTAGTGGATGAGTGACAGCTGGTACGGATGATGCGTGACAGCTGTCACTCCCGGTCGCTCCGACGCCCTCTCGTGCTTGAAGCCCGCACTTCAAGCAGGGCGCCATCTTTTGGTGGTGGGCCAGCAGTACCTCCTCTTCAGCAGCCCACACAACAGAGGTGTCATTTGATTTAAACCAGCGATTCACTTTGAAGTTATTAATTCCAAGTGAAATCTGCACTGCTCTTTGGAGCTGCACACTTAAGGGCCTTTCACATTGAAAGCGTCAGCACGACACTTTAAGGCTTCCCAATGCGTCGTAACGCCAGGCCGATGCGTTTCCAATGTGTCGTGACGTCAGACACGTTACTTCGGAAGCAGCAAGGGGGCGGAGATTGTGGCTACGTCACACTCTGGCTGTTTCCACAACCTGAAAAAAGTTCAGCGATCATCATCTTGAATTTGCCTCGCCTGAACCACAAAAAGCATTAAAAAACAGAGGCAGAACGATTCTCCCATCACCCTGTTGGGAGAAGCTTTTATTCAGCTACTTTTCGGAGTGACGCCGACCGAGGGAGGACTGACGACTTGGTGGGATATTGATCGAACCGCGACAGCGGGCCGACCCGCACGGAGAAGGCGGCCTTCAGGCATCATCACTGGGCAGACCGAGGCAGGCAGCCGGGGTGATGGAGCAAACCCACTCCGTCCGAAATCTCCCGCTTTTTGGATATATGCGAAGTCCCAGTTTGCCCAACGGAGTTTAGTCCTGCATCTTTTTTGAGGTGAGAATAATATTAAAATAAAATGTGACATTTGCACTGCTGTGAAGGTTTATTGATCGGCTAACATTAGCGTAGCCTTTTAGCACAGTTGATCTGAGTGAATGCTTTATTTTTTATTTTAACAAATAAAGCTACAGCTTTTCACAGACACCACAAAAGCTCAACTTTAAATAACTTTTTTTTTCCAGGCATTTTTTTCCATCGTTTTTTTTTTTTTTTTTCTTTTTTTTATATATAAACTGTTTAGTGTTTCTTTATATTTAAAGAAATATTTATTTGTCCCAATCAGGAACATTTGCTGTGCAGACAACCAAACTTCCATTGATGAGCTGAACACCATGAAGTCCACTTGAAAGAAAACATCTCTGCTCTTCAGCAACACCACCAGAATTCAAAGCTGCAGAAGAGACCTTCATCTGGTCCTGAGAATCCAGCATAACATCACCTGCTTCTAAATAAAAGGCTCTTTCAACAGTGACTATTTTATTATTTCTTAAAAAAGCTGTTTCATTTTATATTTTAACAATAAATGAGTGGATCATTAATAATGTCCATGAATCAAAGTCCAAAGACATCTGCACAGGTAGAAGCTCTCCACTTATTGTGCTCAAATTCATATTTTAGAAATGACTCTGTCCTGATAACAGCATTAAAGGCAATTACATATTTTGACGAAATTACAAGTTGAAATAACTATATAAAAAAATTCATCATGACGTTTATATCACAGAAATCCTACTTTACAATCACACGTTAATGTCACACGTTAATGTTTTGTACTGATCAGTGGTTTCTGCACCAATCCGTTTTTTATAGATCAGTGGTTTCTGCACAGCTTGGGACTCCGACGAGGGCGGTCGCATCTCCTCCACTCTCCCTTTTCTCTCTGCCTTTATCCTTCAAGTCCCTACTTCACCAGACTGTGAATTCCTAAATCGATCTATTGGACTACTATTGGATTAACCATGGAATTGATCAGCTGGTCTCTGAATGCTATTGACACAATTTTTTCTACAAGAAGGTCAGGACCGGGGGATCCTACCTGCCCAGATGAAACGTATCCTGTGGGCTATGTCCTCGACTCCTGGGGGTCTTGGCGTGTTGCATGCTTGGCACCTTTCTCCGTTGAGGACGTTGAGGATTTATTTATTTTTGGTCTCATGGTAGCAGGGCTGGTACTTTTTGGCTTATGTGCTGCCCTGATCTACCGGAAAATTGGCAAGACGGCGGCATCAAGAACCACGGGCCCTCGCTTGTCCATCATGATTAACGAGGTTGGCAAGGCAGTGCATTCTCAGACTGCTTTGGCTCTTGAACTCAGACGCAAATTGGATGACACCTTGGAGCTGATGCGTGCCTTGCAGTTGAAGCTGAAGGTTTTGGAGGTCGGTGAATATTCTTAATTCATAATTGGGAATATTCTAAAGTCATAATTGTGATTTGGCTGTTCAAGTGGAACTGTTAAAAGTGTTTTTCACTGCTCAGCTACAACACTCCAGGCTTATCTAGCCTCAAGGACAAATTGCCCACTGTTTACCTCCAGAGGAATTTATTCAGGCCTTGGTGAGATTATTCGGCTCCATTCTTATCTCAACCCACAAAGACAATAAACTGACTTACACATGGACTGAAGCATGCTCCAGTTTTTCCCTTTCACCTTCCTTCCTGCCCCTCCTGCGGCAGGCCCCCGTTCTTCCCAAGCTGGCAGGCGGCGCGACTCCAGTTGCAGCGGCTACCACACTCTCACATCGCCTCAATTTGGAAAACGGACTGTTTCAAGTTTAGTGCACATAAACAATGTCAAATGTATATGTGTTGTCTTAATTGTGATGTGTGCCATTATTATGGTAAACAAGTAATAATTGTGGATTAACTGTTGTGTGGGCCACCAGAAGAGGAGGTACTGCTGGCCCACCACCAGAGGGCGCCCTGCCTGAAGTGCGGGCTTCAGGCACGAGAGGGCGCTGCCGCCACGGACACAGCCGGGGGTGACAGCTGTCACTCATTATCTCATGACAACTGTCACCCATCTACGCTTCATCATACTACTCCATAAAACCCGGACGTCATCTCCACCTCATTGCCGAGATATCATCTACCTGTGAAGGTAATTCTCTGCTAAACTGAAAACACTGACTAATAGTCTGAACTTCTTTGCAGCTGTTTTCCTGTAAGTGTTTCCTTATCTGTGGGATTGGCGTTTGATGTGATCAGCGACAGCTTCGCTTCACACTCCAACCAGATAAGTGATTAACAGGAGCTGCACGAGTATGTGATTAGAGGTGGAGGTGACTTTCCACCTTCTGACTGTTTTTGTTACTGGGTGTGCACACACCCACATCTCACTGTTTGTGCTCCTCACCAGCAGTACCAGATCCGGCAGTCGGGAACGGTGATCACCTGGGAACTCGGGACTTGGCGGCTCCAGTATCCACCAGGTTCGGTGGCGGCGGAAATCGTGTGGTTCCGACTCTTCTCAGGACAGACGTCTTCTATCCTCGAGCCTGCCCACACGTCACCTTTGTGTATTGACTGCTATCATATTCTGAGATTATCTGTATAGTCGTTGTGCACATTCACAACATTAAATTGTTACCTTTTGGCTCATCTATTGACCGTTCATTTGCGCCCCCTGTTGTGGGTCTGTGTCACTACACTTTCCCCAACATTAACTGCTGTTTGTCTGTGGAATGTGAGTGTGGCAATCTCGTTGTTGTAATGACAATGTTGTTGTTGTTGTTGTTGGCAGTTTACTTGCTTGCAAGGATAGTGAGAAGGCCTTTTTTTTTTTTTTTTTTTTTTAAGTTTATTTTCTACAAGCCCTCTGGTGGCTGAAAAGTCCGATGCGGGATGCACATGACCTGTTACACTTGGGGCAAATGAACACTTGAGTAGGCTGGGCTTGTGCTGCTGCCCACTCTTTCTGTCTTTGACGCTTCTGGCGTGAGGCCTCACTTCTTTCTGCCTCAAACTTCAGGCTGGTGGATTTGATGCTGGAACGCCAGCTGAGTCTATCTGTAGCTAGATGCTGCCATGACTGATGCTGAATGCCTGCAAGGGAGAGCTGTTTCTTCAGCTGGTCCTTATAGTGCTTTTTGGGGGCCCCTTGGTTTCGTCTCCCTTCCTTGAGCTCGCCAAAGAGAATTAATTTCGGCATGCGTGTATCATCCATCCTGGCTACGTGACCTGCCCAATGAAGCTGTTGTTTGAGTATAATAGACTCCATGCTGGGCAATTTGGCTCTGGTAAGGATGTCCTCATTTGAGATGTAGTCCTGCCACTTGATCCCGAAGATGTTTCGGAGACAATGCTGATGAAAGCGTTCCAGTAATCTGATCTACTGGCGATACAGAACCCAGGTTTCAGCTCCATACAGGAGGGTAGGGACCACAATGGCTCTGTAGACCTGCACTTTTGTGGAAAGGTGCAGTGCATGATTCTGCCAGACTTTGTTTGAGAGTCGACCAAAAGAACTGCTGGCCTTGGCAAGGCGACTGTCTAGGTCCTTGGCAACAGATGTGTTGTTTGACATAACACTACCGAGATACGTGAAGTGCTCTACTGCATTCAGGCTGGTACCCTCGATGTTGATTTGGGGTGGGGTATATGCTGTATGGGGGACTGGTTGATATAGCACTTCTGTCTCAGGCTGATGGTGAGGTGCTGCTTCAGCAAAACAGTTGACAGTGTGCTGCAAGGCTTGCTCCGTATGGGCGACGAGGGCGCAGTCATCTGTGAAGAGCAGCTCCATGATTAGCTGTTCTGTGATCTTAGTGTGGGACAGAAGGCGCCGCAAGTTAAGCAGACTTCCGTCAGTTCTGAAGTGGATATAGATGCCATCTGTCAAGTCTTCTTTGGCCTCACGAAGCATCATGCTGAAGAAGATGGAGAACAGAGTGGGCGCGAGGATGCAACCTTGTTTGCGCCATTTGAGATGGGGAAGCTGCCGGACAGAGTCCCGTTGTACTTCACTTGTCCCATCTGGCCTTCATGCAGCTGACGGATGATGGTGAGGAGCTTTGGAGGGCAGCCAAGGCGTGCAAGAATCTTCCACAAACCCTCACGACTGACTGTGTCAAAAGCCTTGGTTAGGTCTATGAAGGCTGCATAAAGGGCCATGTTCTGTTCTCTGCACTTCTCCTGGATGTGTCTCAGGACGAAGATCATGTCGGTGGTTCCCCTGTTGGCCCAAAATCCGCACTGACTCTCAGGATTATTTTCATGCGCTATGGTAGGGGTAAGCCTGTTGAGCAGCACTTGAGCCAAAATCTTACCTGCTATTGAGAGGAGAGTGATGCCCCAGTAATTAGAACAGTCAGACTTGTCGCCCTTGTTCTTGTACAGGGAGACAATGACCGCATCCCGAAGGTCATGTGGAACTATTTTCCTTTTCCCAGCAACTGGAGAAGAGAATCTGAAGCTTGTCGAGGACTGCCTCACCTCCATTTTGGTACACCTCTGCTGGGATGCCATCTATGCCAGGAGACTTCCCTGGATTCAGCTGCATGGTGGCCTTTCGGATCTCTTCAAGTGTTGGGGGGTCATCAAGTTCCCATTTCACCTCAACCTGGGGAATCTTCTCGATTGATGACTCTTGCACAGTGCGCTTGTCACTGAAGAGGTTTTCAAAGTGTTCTGACCAACGCTGCATAATGGTTTCCTTGTCCGTCAGAAGGGTGGAGCCGTCAGAGGAGCGCAGGGGTGCTTGCACTTGATGTGTTGGCCCATGGATGGTCTTAAGGGCTTCATAAAAGGAGCGCATGTCTCCGGCATCAGCATGTTGTTGTGTCTTCTCCGCAAAAGCTAGCCACCAGTCGTTCTGCAGTATGCGGAGCTTGCTTTGCAGTGTGGAGCAGGCATTTCTGTAAGCTGTCTTGGCAGAGTGGTCATCAGGTTTAGCTATAAGAGTCTTGTGGCATGCACGTTTCTTTTCTAGTAGTTCCTGGATCTGTGCATCAGACTCATCAAACCAGTCTTTATTTTTCCTGGCCAAGAAGCCCACTACTTCTGCTGCCATCTCCTGAAGGATGGTCTTTAATCTCATCCACTGTTGTTCAGGGTCGTCAGGCAGGCCTTCTTCTCCACCCAGTCTCTCCTCTAGTTTGGCCTAGAACTCCATTTTTGTGTCTATGTCTTGCAGCTTGTGGACTTGTAGCTTCTTAAACTGTGGGCCTTCCTTCTTAGGAGGGGGCTTGAAAGTAAAAGCAATCTTGGAACAGACCAATCGATGATCCTTATAGCAATCCACGCTAGGCATCACCCTGGTATGTAGTACATCTCTTCTATCATGCTGTCGCGTCAGAACGTAGTCCAGAAGGTGCCAGTGTTTGGAGTGTGGGTGTCTCCAGGTTGCTTTGAATCTCTCTCTCTGTTGGAACAGGCTGTTGGTGATCGTTAAGTCATGTGCAGAGCAGAACTCCAGCAGCAGGCGGCCATTGTCGTTACAGTTGCCTATGCCATGTTTCCCTAGCACGTCCTTCCATACATCAGAGTCGCGGCCCACTCTGGCGTTGAAATCTCCCATGACGAGGAGCTTGTCATGGGTGTCGATGAGCTGTAGAAGGTTGTGCAGATCGCTATAGAAAGCCTCCTTAACTCCGATGTTGGCCTGCATGGTTGGGGCATACACACTAACCACTAACAATAGTGGCAAAATCCTTGTTGTTGATGGGGAGCCGGAGTGACATGAGTCGGTCAGAATGTCCAACTGGCAAACTGTGTAACCTATGTGCTATGGTGCTCTTAATCATGAACCCGATCCCTGAGAGTCGACGATCTTCTTTTGCCTTCCCTGACCAGAACAGTGTGTAGCCTGTGCCTTCCTCGGTGAGTGACCCTTGGTCTGCAAAGCGCACCTCGCTGAGTGCAGCAATGTCTATGTCAAGCCTTGCTAGCTCTTTGGCGACTAAGGCTGAGCGTCTTTGAGGACGATCGCTATTGTCTGAGTCCATCATTGTGCATACATTCCAGCACGCAATTTTCAGGTGCTTTGTTTTTCTTTTCGCACTGCGTGTAGTGATGCCCGTTGGCAGCAGTGAGCCAACCGGGTCTAGTGAGACAAGCCATGTTTAGACCACCTTTTCTAGGTCTGTCTCCATGTGGAGCAAGCAGGGCTATCCCTAAACAGGGCTGCTTGGTCACCCAGGGCCCTGCCGGATGATGCTGTTGTCTCAGGTCAGCAATCAAACGACCATAGCTCCTGAGCCGCCTGCATGCAGGATCGAGACTGCAGATCCCAGTGCCATCATGCACCTGCTGTTTTCGCCTCTTCCCATCGCTGCAGGGCTTTCCTTCCCGCCTGCGTTCGTTGCTTAAAGTGGGGATCAGCTCGCGCACACCAATTCCACTCTTTAGGCAAGGTGGCACTCCACAGTGGCACAGACAAGCTGAGATGGCTGTGGCAACCACCAGGCTGTAGGTTTTATATCAGAGTGACCTTCTCCTAGCCTCTGGCTAAAGAACCTTCCTCGGAGGCACGGGGGCAGTAACCCAGGCTGGGGGTTTAACATCAGGGTATTCCTTCCCCTAGGTGGACCGCCTTAACAGGGCTAATGAGTCCCATCTACCCACTGCTATAACCCAGTCAGCTGGGAGGTTCGTGATGGCGAGAGCGCCTAGATCCCGTATAGGTCATGGACCTACCACTGCCATAAATGACAATGATAATAAAGCTATCCATCCATCCATCCATCCATCCATCCATCCATCCATCCATCCATCCATCCATCCATCCACTAATCCGTTTTGTACAGATCAGTGGTTTCTGCACCAGTCCATTTTGTATAGATCAGTGGTTTCTGCATCAATCCATTTTGTATAGATCAGTGGTTTCTGCCACTAGTCTTCCGTGTTTTGGCCCGATGCATTGTTCCTATTGGACAACGCGAAGATACGTCACAGCTCAGAGTATTGAAAGTTGGATTGGATTGAACATTGACCGCATCAGCCCCTCAGCCCCAACCAGTCCCAGCAGAAGACTGCCCCTCCCTGAGCCTGGTTCTGCTGGAGGTTTCTTCCTGTTAAAAGGGAGTTTTTCCTTCCCACTGTAGCCAAGTGCTTGCTCACAGGGGGTCGTTTTGACCGTTGGGGTTTTACATAATTATTGTATGGCCTTGCCTTACAATATAAAGCGCCTTGGGGCAACTGTTTGTTGTGATTTGGCGCTATATAAAAAAAATTGATTGATTGATTGATTGATCAGCCTGCCGACAAGCAGCAATGCGCGCTCCCTTCAGAAGTGTCGTTTTAGCTCGGCTTTTGACGCGACGTGTCTGAAAAGCAACACGTTTCATTGAAAATAATGCGTTTTAGACCGATTTTTGACGCTGCTGACGCGTCTGACGTGTTCAGTGTGAAAGGCCCTTTAGTCCCACAAAACAGAGGATATTATTATTATTATTATTATTATTATTTCCTTTACTTGATAGACAACTTCAGTTTAGGTACTGGCTGGTGCTCACGCCAGTGGACTTGCGCTTCTGAAAACCAGCAAAGCAATGCAAGCAGGCAGCGAGCAATGCAACACGATTTAACCCATCAATTGAATCACTGCACACTGAATGAATCGATGCATTCCCATCGCATATGTTTGTATCTAGATACCGATTTGTATTGATTAATCTCCACATGCCCAGTGCACAAAGGAAATATTGTAATGTGTGCAAAGTCTGTGGCACGTAATCATTATCTGCACTAGACGTCAACACTGCGCAGTGCAATCACACCAAATACACTGTGTGTCACAATGAGCCAACGCGTCTCTGTGACTCGTTGGCGCACACTGTGGCTGTGTGTACGGGGTCTAACAGCCATGATAACATGATATTACAGATGAATCCTCTGACACATAAGGTGCACTGACGATGGATGTGTGGTTACATGCAGAATCTAGACGTTATACCGCAATCATAAGCGTTGTGCCTCAGTGCATCTCTGTGACATGTTGACATGCACTGCTGCTGGCATACTGCGGCATTTTGGGATTGCCTTTCGTTGCTATGCTGATGATACTCAATTGTACATGCAGAAAACTGCTGGTAATCACACACACACTCATCTTCAACCGCTTAGTCCAATTAAGGGTCGCGGGCTGGAGCCTGTCCCAGCAGTCATAGAGCATGAGGCGGGGTACACCCAGGACAGGATGCCAGTCTGTCACAGGGCCACAAACAGACAAACAAACACATTCACACCCACTCACACACCTACGGACAATTTACAAATCGGAGCACCAGACCAAAAGGACCTGGAGCACCCGAAGGAAGCCCACACAAACACGGGGAGAACATGCAAACTCCACACAGGTGGGAATTTCACCCATGACCTTCTCGCTGTGAGGCAACATTGCTAACCACTAAGTCACCATGCTTCTGCTGGTAATCTCATTCACATAAAATCTTTAGAAGATTGCCTTGCATCAGTGAGAAGTTGGATGTCTAGTAACTTCCTACTTTTGAACTGTGATAAGACTGAAATGATGCTTCTTGGTCCAGCGAGACAGCAGCACAATTTGACCAGCTAGCGCTTAGCCTAGGTTTGTGTGTTATACATCATGTGGACAAAGTAAGGAACCTTGTGGTAATTTTTGATCCTACGTTGTCCTTGACCTCCACATTAGAGACATTACGAGGACTGGTTTCTTCCATCTGTGAAATATAGTGAAGATTCGTCCCATCCTGTCTATGGCTGATGCTAAGACTCTGATCCATGCATTTATCTCTTCTAAATTGGACTATTGCAATGCTGTATTTTCTAGTTTACCACAGTCCATCATTAGGGGTCTTCAATTGGTTGAAAATGCTGCTGCCAGACTTTTGACACAAAGCAGAAAGTTTGACCACATTACACCCACTCGGGCATCTCTTCACTGGCTTCCTGTCCCTGTGAGATAAAATTTTAAGGTTCTGTTACTGGCCTATAAAATTGTTCATGGACTGGCACCTCCCTACCTAGCTGACCTAGTTAAGCCCTACATGCAGGCTTGGGCCTTTTGTTCTCAGGGTGCAGGACTTCTTTGTGTTTCTAGGGTAAATAAAAAGTCTGCGGGTCACAGAGCTTTCTTTTATTGTGCCCCTGTTCTGTGGAATGATCTCCCTGCGCAAATAAGACAGTTGGATTCTGTGGAGACTTTTAAGTCTAGACTTAAGACGCATCTGTTTTCCCTGTCTTATCGTTAGCATATTATGTTATTATGTGAGGGTCTTTTTTATTGTTTTTACTCTTTTATGTTTTTACTCTTTTATTATGCTTTTAATCTTTTAATTCATTTTGTTCTGTTTCAGAATTGTGTTGTGTGAAGCTCCTTGAGGCAACTCTGTTATGAATTGGCACTATACAAATTTATAAATTTGATTTGACTTGACGGGGTCTAATAGCCATGATGACATTACATTACAGATGAATCCTCTGTCACTGAGATAGATGATGACTGGAGTGCAGTTTTAGGCAGAAATGGGGTGATAATCAGTGAATCGCTGCTGAGCTCAGAAATGACACATGCGCAGTGAAGGCAGGGTGGACAAATTTTTATGGGGACCGTTCGGTCGGTGACACCAGCATTGTGGGGTTTCATGCTGTGTTATTTTTTTTTTCCTTGACTTTTTTATTTAATTCTGTTTTTATTTTTTTGTCGGAGAAGGTTTATGTCCACAAAGACCTGCACTCTGGGTAGCCCACCTGGATTCGGGTGCTGCTGCACTCATAATTGTGTGAATCATTCGTGCTGTCTTGGCACCACATTCTGGGAATTCATACACAGCTGGACGACTGTCTGTCCCCTGCAAATGCAGATCGAAGTCTGTTTGTTTTTCCAATTGTGTGTTCCAAGTGTATCGGGGGCCTTACTAAAGTCTCCACATCCATCATTAATCAGGAACAAATGTGCTGATGCATGATAAAGCAGACGCACATGTTGTCCACCTATGTGGATTTTCATCTTGTAGAGCATATTTTCAATCCACAGCTCTGGACTGGCGTCCATTTTGGTTTAACTTTTTAATTTTTTTTATTTTTTTTTACAGAAACACATCATAAATGTGGCCCTTATCTTATTTGCCTCTGCCAATTGACAGTGAAGTCCAGCTGAGTGAGTGCGCACACATTTAATGTGCATGTCTGGAACAGGGCAGTAAAACGACTGTGACTGTGATCTGGGTGGTCTGAACAGCATCCGGACAAATGTCAGCCACTGTCACAGGAAGGAAGCTCAGATATGAAAGAAGTACTCTGGTTTACATGGCTGCTGTGCGGTTGTATTAAACTGAGCGTAGATCATGGAACAAAAATAAAAATAAAAACCAAAAAGCATCATCACCTCCATTATCTTATCAGTTGCAGATTCTAACCCCTAACCACGACCTTTATCCTAACCCTAACCCTCAACACAACCCAAACCACAAATCCTAATCCCAAATCATAATCATGACCCTTAAGGGGCTTCACAGCAAACACACTGGTCCATCATTTTGACACTTTCGTTTGCACTGGACGTGGCAATAACGCGTCTGGACGTGCAGAGGGGGCGGAGATTTCTACGTCACTATCTGGCTTTTCGAGGGCCGGTGAACAACCCAAACAATTGCCATCATGGATTTGTGACAGAAAAAGCAAAACACTCAGTTTGCCACTCATTACCACATTATTAAGAGGAAGAAAGCAGAAGAACAAGTGACAGACATCACCCTGCTGGGAGAAGCTTTTTTTCAGTGATTGTTCAAAATGAGGCCGGGCTGAGCTGAAGCAGCCAGTCAGCTGGAGCTGAAGCAGCCATCCAGTGTTCAGGCCAGATGCTCAGTCAGAGAGTCAGTCAGTGGGGTCTGCCCTGTTTTCAGAAAGCCCAGTTGTCAGAAAATGTGTCTTTTGGGGATCCAATACATTTTACTGGGGTGCCAACTCTTTCACTGCTTGAAATCGTTAATACAGTTCCAGTTTTACTTTCACTTTCAGTTCCAAAATCCTAATATAAAATAAAATATAAAATATAGTTTCTGTTTTACTTTATATTGTTTATAACCAGGAGTCATTGTTTTTCTGTTCATAACTAGAAAAATGTATGTGTAATTTGTTTTACTTGCTCTTGCATGAACGTCTGACAATTTTTACAGTAATCGTGCTTATACCAAATGGCTTAGCTCAGGCTGAGGGTTTTGGTCATACTTGTAGATGTTTTTCAGAGACTTTATTTTAGCCATTGTGCAACAATTTACAGTAATAATATTGTACAAAACCTGTTACAGGATATGTTTTGTTGGCTAATGTAGCTGTTGTTCATGGTTTGTTTGTAGACTTCTGTGCAGTTCCTCTGCTTGCAATGTTGAGATAAGTACGAGGTCTGTTAGAAAAGTATCCGACCTTTTTATTTCTTGCAAAAACCTGATGATTTGAATCACGTGGGCTTGCATGAGCAAACCTTGAACCTTCGTGCACATGCGTGAACTTTTTCACGCCTGTCGAGTGCATCATTTTCTGGTAAGCAGCCTTTGTGTGAGGACATGTGCAGTGCTCTCGGCGGATTTTTATTGCAAGGAAAATGGTGGAACAACTGGAGCAGCGCTACTGCATCAAATTTTGCCAGAAACTGGGCGACAGCCAGGTGGAAACCATTCAGAAGATTCAGACGGCTTTCGGTGACGATCCTATAGGCATCACACAGATTAAGGAGCGGTACAACCGGTTTAAAGACGCACGCACAACGGTGGCGAGTGAGCCACGCTCCGGTTGGCCATCAACATGCTGAAATGACCAGATCATTTCCAAAGTGAACACTGTGGTGATGCAGGACCGTCGTGTGACTGTCCGAGAGATTGCGGAAGAGGTGGACATCAGCACTTTTTCGGTACACTCCACTGTGACAGAAGATTTGGCTATGAAAAGAGTGGCAGTGAAATTTGTGCCGAAGGCTTCGGTACGAAGCTGCTGACAGCGGAGCAAAAGCAACTCTGTGTCGAAGTCTCACAGGACATGCTGTGACATGCCCACCACTTCCACAATTTCTCGGGTAGTCACACGACTGAAAAGTCACCAAAAGCCATCTGAATCATCTGAATGGTTTCCACCTGTGCATAACATTGGCTGCTGTTTGAATTATTTTTGAATTATATTCTAAATAAAGCTGAAGACATTTTTTACTTTTCACTGTTATTGTTCAGAGGTTTTTCTACTGAAACCCAACTGTTTTTCTAACTATATAGAACTTCTGACTAACGGGCCTTCTGACCAGTGGCCTTCTGACTAACGGGCCTGCATAAAATAAGAGGGCACCCCAACCAGCAGCCGGTGTGAACAAGTTGACACACTCAATCCAAAATTCTTCACTTTTGGATATATACACACACCCAGTTTGAGCAATGGAGATTCTGCAAATTTGTCTGAGGTGAGTGAGTAAACTAAAAATAAAACGCGACGTAGTGCACTCCTGATGTTTTATCAGCTAATGTTAGCTTAGCCTTTAGCTGCAGAATCACTCAGTCGAGCTGAGTGAACATTTTAAATGTGTACATTGTTCAATCTATTTTTATTTTTACTAAATAAATCTATGCAATAGGTTTTTTTTAATTGTTACTGCTGTGATTACAAGAAGAGTCTCAACTTTAAACAACTTAGATTGTTTTTTAGTTATATTTTTTAACTATTGAGTAATAATTTAAAGAAAATAGCACAGTACTGTTTCATGTTTCTTTATATTTTAAGAAATATATTGCTTCACTTGTGGTCCAAACATCTCTGGACCAGTCCCAGGTCATATATAAATCTCCTCCAGGATGTTCTGGAGTTACACTCTTGCCTCCTCACAGATAACATCCACAAAGAGACACAAAGGAAGCATTGAAATGAGAGGCTCAGACCACCTCAACTGGCACCTGTACACCAAGTACCAACAGCTCTACTCTGGACTCCTTTAGGAAGTTGGTCCACGATAGCTTCTCAAAGGTTGAGTCTTATCACCATATGAGGATATCACATTTTGGTGTCAATATCTCCAATCAGTAGGATTGAGTGTGGAATCATTTTTGAGAATTGAAACATTTCTTACTACTTGCTTGCTATTTGGTTTTTGTGCTCTGTTTTAATGGAAAATTGGTCTATATACTGAGAGCTCCAGCATGTGCAAGTAAAACTTCAATGTCACCCTGAATTCTCCAAACTGGATGCATGACAGTTCCAGCAATCATTCTGGTAAAACACAGAGTTCACAGACAATCATTTACCTGACAGCATGAGGTGGCATATGTGGTGGCCAATCACACTAGTCAGCCTGGCTGTGCACTGCCGGGCCAAAGCCATTATTCTTCTCGATCAGTGTGACCCAACATACTTGAAAAATTTGAAATCTGTTGTTGATAATATTGACATCAGTTAAAGAAACTATCCAAAAAGTTTCCTTTTAATCTATATCTTGAGTGTCTTCAGGACACAAGGAACATCTACTTTGACTTTCACAACATAAGAACAGCATATACATTTGGCTCCATTTATATGTTTAACACATGTTGCACAGAGAAATGCTACATTACATCCATTGTTCCAACAATATAGCGGTGATTCTTTAACTACCAGCACTATTGGCCTTGTAAATGTAATTTCCACCACAACATTGCCTTACAATATAAAGCGCCTTGGGGCAACTGTTTGTTGTGATTTTGAGCTATATACATGTGCTCTGATGTCACTGTTTATCTCCATAGAAACTACCCAAACAATCTTTCATACAAACTGTTTAGGGACATTACAGTGTTGTGGTGGAAATTACGGCAATAGTGTGGGACAACTACATTTTGTTTAAAAAAAAATCACAACAGTTGTATGACATTGAATACCCCAATTATGTTTTGATTATTTTACTGATATTTTATTCAGAGATATTTTAAAACATTAGAAAAAACGTTTCTTTACTATTCATTTTTATCATTGAAGATCAAAAGTCTGGGTGTGGGACAAGCACAAAACGGCAATATTTGCATATAATGATGCTGAAAAAAGGTGAAAAAGTCATCATAGACTACTAGAACAACTTTCTTAACACACTTTCATTGTAAAGATAACTATAAAAGTGTAAAATGTCCCCTTTTTTCTGTTTTTCATACAATATGATCAAAGGACATAATAAGTGCCCGTAGTCTAAGAATCACCCATAGTCAATGCAAAATCGTGTTTATAGCCAGTTACACACAACACGGTTCATCGCTTTTGTCACCTTACAGTGAGGTCAGAACATTTCCAAAATTATCAAAACTGAATCACACATGTTGTAAATCTACTATATCTGGTTCTCTCTGTTCTGCTGCCCAGATCTGCTGGATAAATGGCTTTCTTTAAGATTAAATAACACAATAAATGGAAGAAAATTTACCCCAAGTTCATAACTTTTCAATTAATGTGTGGTTGAAATCCCCACAAAGCATTGGCATCCAACCAATACTGGGTAGATGGTGGTCTTCCAGCCAGCCTCCTGGCACTCAGCACCCAGCTCTGAATACTTGGCCCTCTTCCGCTCAAAGGCAGCCTCAATACATTCCTTCATTGGTACTATGAGCTCAATGAGGAGCATAGATTTTGCCTTGGTACACCACACAACTATGTCAGGAAGGAGAGAAGTGATGTAATCTTGACGGGGAACCAGCTGCCTGCCAAGATCAACCCTCATGTTCCACTCCTCGTCAGAGGAGAAAGGCCTTGTTGTTTCTCTTGGCTTGGTGTTACTTCTTCCCCTGCCTTCTATGACAAAGCTGATGTGGCCATCTGCTGATGGTGATCCTTTGCTACCCTCTCGACACCCTTCCAGCACCTCCGCTAGTTTTCTCAGGACCTGGTCGTGGTGCCATCTGTAGTGCCCCTGTGAGCGCGACCTCACAGGGGTGCGAAAGGATGTTTATTGTTTATTGTTTATGTTTATTGTTTATGTATTTATTAGGATCCCCATTGGCTGCAGTAAAGCTGCAGCTACTCTTCCTGGGGTCCACACGAAACAACAATCACAATATACAGCAATCAAAAATCAAAAATGGATTCAAAAATATATATATAAAAAAATAAAGGAAAAAATAAAACAAAACCAATCAACTTCCAGTCAAATTAATCATCACATCTGGTCAATCTATATACATGAAAAACTTGTCTATAAATGATCAAAAAAATTAAATAAATAAAAATTAATCCCAGATTGTGTTGGGAAGGTGTCGTAACACGGACCCGCAACAAGGGGCGCAAATGAACGGACAATGGATGAGACAAAGAGTAACAATTTAATGTTGTGAAACGCACAACTGGATAGACAAAAATATAATGCCAATTAAACACAAGGTGACGTGCGGGCAGGCTCGAAGATAGGAGACCTCTGGCGATCGAAGAGCCGGGACCCACACAACCTTGGAATTTGCGTTCCTAACCGACTGGTCAGTAGACTCTCAAAGCTTGAGAACCAACCTGGTCTTCTCCTGCATATAGCCCAAACTGATTGATTACAATGGCAGCAGCAGTATGTTTTTCCCAAAGAGACCCATCTCTGAGAGACACTGTGGTAGCCCCAACCACTTTTTCCATCCATCTTGCTTGCGGTGGATGAGGGGATCTTGCTCATCTTTAGTGGCCACATCACTCTCCTGTAGAGTGTGAACTAGTAGCACCAGACCTTGTAATTCCCAGGGTGTTGGCTTTGGTCGATCCTTGCCAGGCCTTCTGAGAGCTGTTTCATCGCAGTGCTTCCCATCTGTTTGTCAGACAAATTTGCAATAAAAGCCCCCAAGGCTTTTGATGGGTTGCTCAGACAGGAGCAGAATTTTCTGTCCACCTACAATGAAGATGGTGGTCACTTCTAACTCCTTTTCTGACACAGGCTACGTGATTTGGAGGGCTTGATTGTCATTCTTGCCCATGACATTATAGATGTGCCAGGATTTCATCAAAACATTCAGGGATCAACCCACATTAGTGGAAACACCCTCAACTTGGTGCTCACTCCTGGTGTTATGGTTTCAGGCATAGACATTGTTTCCCTTAATGTCAGTGGTTTCAGATCACTTGCTTATTAAGTTCACAGTTTCACTGCCCTGTCCGCTGGGATGAGGTGCTTATTTATCACCTTAGCATTACATCAACTCCTCAACCACAAATTAACTTGGAGCCAGACCTTCTGATAACTTAGTGTCACTTTCTGGACATGATAGCTCAGTAGACATCCTTCTGGATAGCTTAAATTCGGTGCTTACGGGCATACTAAACTTGATTGCTCCATTTATTACAAACCACACACCCCCAAAATGCACTCACCATGGTTCATTGATCATCTATGTGGCCTCAAGCAGAACTCTAGACATCTTGAGTGCAAATGACATAGTTCAAAACTAGAAGTCTTCCACCTCGCATAGCCCATTTCTATTCTGGACTATAAGCATGCGCTATTGGCTACTAAGCAGGTTTATTACTCTGATTTGATAAACAAAAATAAGCATAATTCAAAGTCCTTGTTTGACACTGTGGCTACACTTATTCAAGGACAGACACCTTTAAGCTGCTCTCCATTTACTGCTGATGATTCCTTAAGGCCCCCTGACACTTGCATGACTTTGATCCGCTCACTTGCACGCACTCTGCCGTGCACGAGAGTAAACTTGTCTCAAACTTGTTGTAAACCGGTGTAAACTGCACAGCTTCGTGCAAGTGTGCAAAGAAAATTTTGAAATGTTCAAAATCTCCATCACACATTAATTACATGAATTCACGTGAATATTACACAAGTCAAAAACACTGCGTGAGCACGAGTGATTGCGTCAGTGCACCGCATCAGAGTGTAGCTCATCTGAATGATTATAACAAGATGTTACAGCTATCATAAATATACTTTTACAGCTGCACACAAGAACTGATGAACACAAAACTGTTTTACCAAGCTATTACAATATAAACATGACAAAAAATGACCTTTTTAGATGCTTCCAAATGCATTCTCCACCTCAAGTGCGCACACACGCGTGAGAGAGAAAAGCTGCAGCTGGAACATCCCTCTGTGATTCTGGAAGCCATTAGAGGCGTTTTAAACAGCCAACTCCTAGAGAAAATGATTAATCCGCTACAAAATAATTATTTTATATACGCAGCGTCCAGCGCACAATGTGTGGCAGTCAGTGGAACAAAGCCCAGCGTCCAACTGGGAGCACAGCGGGTGGGATTGTCACAACGATGTTCGTGCAAAGTGCACGAATCAAAGTGCAAGTGTCAGGGCACCTTTAGACTACTCTGAAGACTAAATAGATGATATTAGGTCAAATATATCCCAGCATGCCTTAGTCCCAGCAATGCATCCTGTTACTAATATGGGTCCCATCTCTGACAGGATGCCAAGATTTACAGAAATTGATACTATTCTGCTGGGTATGCTAATGAAACTTGTAACTTCTGTGAAAAGCAAAACCTTTCTTTGACTTGATATCAACTGAATTGTTTAAAGACTACTGTGTTGGAAATTATTAACCTGTCACTAACCTCAAGGCCTGTTTCTAAATGTTTTTCTGCAGTGATTAAACCAGTTGTTAAAGGACATGTTGCATGTTTTTAACATCCCAGTTACCAACACAACATCAAAGTATTCATGATTGTAAGTCTCTCTTCGCACATGTGCTCATAATTAGTCTCTGATGTTTTTTTATTCCTCTCTCTGAGCAAATTAACAGGTGAATTTCCAGAAAACGTCCCACTCTGCAATTCTCGGCATGTGACATACATATTAGCAAAACAGAAACATCCCAATGGCTGACAGACACAGCGAAATTAATGTGGTTATGTCCAATAATGAAGCTTCTGAGTTTTTCTTTGAAAGTGATGGCTCAGATTTAGGGAGGAGACCACACATTTCACCACGAAACTCTTAACTTTTTCAGAGTCTGTCGGATTTTGGAACTTAATCATGGTGATGCGCTGGGTGTGTCACAGGATGCTGGTTTACTGCTGCTGTGAACATGATGGACATGGACTGTCTCCACCTTAGTGTTTTTACAGACTGCCTGGACACGCAGATGTATGTTTCATATTGGAAAAACTCAGAAGATGCTATTTACAGCAGATAATGGACTTCCTGTCTAACATGCCACAATCGTGACAGAAGTTGAGCTCAAGGCAGAGTTGCGATCGGACATTATGCGCACAATCAGAACCTGAGGGCAAGTGGACCTGGACATTGTTCTCTGGCTGGCCATCTGAGCACTAGTGGAACTTGAAAATGTTCTGTGGCTGTCTATGGTGTGAGAACTAGTGGACCTTTAATCCCTTGTCTGGCGATTGCGTCCACGTGCACTTGCAATACGTGCATGTGGACATCTTTGATGTTGTGGAGTTTTTAATTTGGAAATCTTTACAAATGGGTGAGCAGCATGTTTGTTTATTTATTTGTCTTTTGCTTTGTGTTCCTTTCAAAGGAGCTTTCAATGAAAGTAAAATTTTAATTTTACTTTGAGAGAGTCTGTGGGAATAGATCTGGATGTGTGTGTTTGCAGCAGGCTGTTTTCACGCGCAGCTCAGCTGTTAATTGCAGCTTTGTACATGGACATGAAATATCACAGATCTGATCACATCTGATCAGACAGATGTGATCAGATCCGTGATATTTCACGTCCATGTACAAACCCGCAATTAGCAGCTGAGATACGGGTTAAAACAGAGCAGCAGTGGTTTTAACCTGCATGTCAGCTGTTTTATTGCCTTTGTACATGGACGTGAAATGTCACAGATCTGATCACATCTATCCGATGTGATTAGATCTGATAGATGCAGCTCTGCTGTGGAAACCCCAAGTGAAAGCAAGAAAGTAGCCGAAAGATCTTCCACTGAATTGATGATGCCATTTGTACCCTATTCATTTTTTGTTTTTGTTTTTGTTTGTTTTTGTCTTTTTTTATTGTTAGAATGGCCAAAGCAGTAGGTCACTCCTCTGAGTCTGGTCTGCTTGAGGTTTCTTCCTCAAAAACGCCAGAGAGGGTTTTTCCTTTCTACTGTCACCGTGTGCTTAGTCAGGGAGGTTGGTAAGGTTAGACCTTACCCTTGTAAAGTGCCTTGAGGCAACTCTGTTGTGATTTGGCACAATATGAATAAATTGAATTGAATCGGCCACTATCCACTCAGACAACCAGTCCATCCTCTAAAATGTAGGCCTTGATCTGCTGCAGCCAAATGATAGTGTATGCCCATGGCCTTTGCCAGTCGTTGGGGTCTTCTGCACCATTCTCTTGCACCAGATCATGCAGAAGACCACCACATGGCCATAAATTTATAGCTGATGTTTCCTTACAATGAAAGTAGTAGACCTTATCTTTGTCTACATAGGTAACTGTTTATTTGAGATACAAAATCATTCCAGTGGTACCTAAGGATTCTCTGAGGAGACCTGGCATCAAATACATCCAGTCACCACTGTAGATCAACGGCCAGATCTCACTGCATGAACCAGAATCCTAAAGACTTGGACCTTCATTCTCCTGAACAGGTATTGCCGAACACCTCTGTTCAGGGACTTTACAGTTCCACAAACCTTTCCCAAACATCTTTCATCCTCAAAAGTAGAGAACGCAGAAACATCAATGTCAATATTGAGAAAAGTGAATCTCGCAACAGATTTGACATTTGGCTACAATAACAGGAAGTCACTGAAAGCATGGATCTTGAATTTATCCAGGTTAGTCCCACTGAGATCAAGATCTCTTTTACAGGGGAGACCTGGACAATTATAAAGTTTCCAATTCATCTACCCTGCATGTCTTTGGATGTGAGATGAAGCTGGAGCACCTGGAGGGAATCCACACAATCTCCATAAGGTCACCAGTGGGAATCGATCCCATGATCTTCTTGCTGTGAGGCAACATTGCTAATCACTAGGCCACAATGCTGTCTTGATTGAGTACAATCACGACTCAAGACAGTCCAATTCCTCACTCAACTTCTCAAGTGCTGCAATGAGGGCATCCACTGATTCCACAAAGATAGTCTGTGAAGTCAAGTTCGATAAACTTTCTTTCATGACAAAAGCACCTAAACCGCTGGACTCCACAATTCTACCAAGCACCCAGTCCATGCAAGCACTGAACACTGTAGGAGCCACAACACATTCCTGATGAACACCAAGATTCACTTGGAAAAACTGCACAGTAGCTCTGTACTTCTGCTCAGTGTTGCCCGATCAACCCAATTAAAGCTTTGCAAAATCAAAATGAATATTGTGGCTTTATGATGTCACAAAGATCTGATGAGGTTAAAAGTCAGAAATCTCACTGCTTCCTGTCAGCTGGAGAGTTCATGATAAAGTATGTGCATGGGAGTGCCCTTCCGGTTATTTTAGATTTCCCTCATTATTTCTATTCTGCAGGATCACAGACTCAGTTTGGACCTGGTTTTAAGACTGATGAACAAATCTGTGAATGTGGATTCTGATCCTGTCTGCTTGGCTCCCGTACTTTTATATCAGCAGATTTTTTTTTTTTTTTTTTTTTTAACTAGATAAATCATCTCCATCCACCATGACTCCACCCAAATCTGGCGTCTGGCTGTCTGCATCATCTCATGATTGTTGGATTAACAATCAATGCATATTATAGCCACAAGTGCAAGGGTCAGATAATATACTTTCTACTGTTATTCTCCTACCACTGTCACTTCTTTAAACACATTTCATGATATTTGAAGTTGTTTATGTGTGGAATCATTTCACCTTGAATTTTTAAAGAATTTCTCTGATACTGTTTTACTGCAGTGATACTAACTGCACTTTCTTGCGCAGTATTCAGTGTTTCATGATTATTCAATCATTTTATGCAGTTTTGTGCGGGCATTTATGCCTTTATGCCATCGTGCATTACTGAATGTTCATGAACGGGAATCACATTAAATTAATTGATTTTCTATTAAAGAGCCGGCGAATAATAACACGTTTATTACAGTTTGTCGTCTGAACCTTTGGATCATTAAAGCAAATTATATGTCTTTTTGACGTCAGATCAGAGGTTCAATATATATTCAAATACTGATATTGTGTACCAAAATGAACTGACCTGTGTGTAATGACTATTGTTTAATTATCATTTAAAAAGCCGTATGATCTGAAGTTAATGAGTGATTCCTCAGCGCCGGTTTGCGCCGTTACGCTTTTAATGATTCACTTCCAAACATCAAACGTCGTGGGACAATGAGGCTCAGGCTGGTGTCTGTGTCTTTAAGTCTCCATAACAAAAGTACAAAGGTGGAGACGGAGACCAAAGGCTTTGGCACTAACACCTTTAACACCTCTCCGGGCCGCGGCGCCGCGCCGGCCCGACGCGCGGTGCCACGGCCCGTCTGGAGCGCGCGTGATAGGGGCAGAGGAAGAGAGGAGAGCCGCCCCGGGGAACCACGCGACGGCTCGGGGGGGTGGGGGATTGGAGAGGACAAAAACCCATCATCTAGGCCCGGGTGTCCAAACTCATCCGAAAGAGATTTCGTGCGTCCTAAAGCTGTTTGTCCACTCGTCCGATTAACAAATAAACATCCCCACAGAGGAGGATTTTGTTTTTCATTTGTAATACTTTAAACACCGCAGGAACAGCCTGATGCGTGAGTATCAACTTTTCTTTTGCTGCCAAATAAATGACAGTTATGATTCCTTTCTCAGATGTAAATAAACATGATAAAAATCGATACTCCATCAGTAAAACGACACAAAGCTGTTGGGCCTGGAGCACTTTTACGCACACAGCCTTTTGATCATTTACGGTGGATTTGTGGGGGGTCCAACAGGCGACCCTTAAAGAGGTCACGAAGTAAATCCTCCGTATGACGTCTTTAGGAGTTTAACGGTAGAAACGTTTGAGTTTTGTTCCTTTTTTTTTATTCATTTTGTCGGCTGTTTGATTCGGTAAAGGAGTTTGTGCTGCTTTTTGGTTGAACTACACTTTCTTGCCAATTAACATTTAGGACATTTCCTGAAACTGAGTTGGACAAAATATTAGAAACCTTTTTTTATGATATGATTTCTTCTACATTTTGACAGTAGACAGTTTAAATGTATAAAATCGATCACTGACCTCTAATCGGGATTTTCTAATCAGGAGAATAAATTGCAGGCAAATAATCTGCATAATGTTCTTTTTTTACATACCTGTTAAAATTATTTTATTGCTATACAAC
Organism: Thalassophryne amazonica; assembly: GCF_902500255.1. Lineage (NCBI taxonomy): Eukaryota > Metazoa > Chordata > Actinopteri > Batrachoidiformes > Batrachoididae > Thalassophryne > Thalassophryne amazonica. The sequence goes on from NC_047118.1 coordinate 73,666,599, forward strand.
GTTTTATTTGTATGTGCAAAAAATAACTGAACATAACTTTGTTAGTGGCCTGAGAAGGCATTCTGCATTGCTGATTACACATTTCAGAAAATACTTTTTTGAAAACAGAACAGCAGTTCAGAAAACGCTGAAATGTCATTATGCTTTCTGAAGTGTGTTTTCTGAAATGCTGATGTATTTTTTTAAACATCCTAATGTATGTATCATTTTATTTATTTATTTATTTAAACAATTGTGGCTCTTTCATTCATATCATCACATTATTTAAAACGTTTTTTTTTTTATCTAAAGCGTATCAGACAGCCCTTTTATTTATTTATTCTATTTTTATTTTATTTTATTGTTTGTGTGTGTGTGTGTGTGTGTGTGTGTGTGTGTGTGTGTGTGTGTGTGTGTGTGTGTGTGTGTGTGTGTGTGTGTGTGTGTGTGTGTGTGTGTGTGTGTGTGTGTGTGTGTGTGTGTGTGTGTGTTTTGTTTTGTTTTGTTTTAGTTGAACATCTCTGAGGAACAGTTTTCTGCACGCAGTGCCTGATGGGAGTTTGTGTTTCAGTGGCGGGTGGCAGTCAAACCTCGGAGGCAGCCGCAGTGCACGAGTCCACCGGGGACGAGCAGCAGCAGCCGTGCACGCGCACCACTTTACTCGACCAAAGCCGGCGGCACCGGACGGCGTTTACGCGCGCGCAGCTGAACCGGCTGGAGCAGGAGTACGGCAGAGAGAGCTACGTGTCCAGAAGCAGGCGCTGCGAGCTGTCCACGGCTCTCAACTTACCCGAAACAACCATAAAGGTATCATGATGGGTTAAAAAAATAAAATAAAATCCTCTGCAGCACCTTCAGGGGAAGCCGGGACCCTTTGTGACCGCAGTCACGTGACCCTGATCAGACCCAGACAGCTTTCATGCAGAGTAGAGGTGGGCGATACCAGGAATTTTGGTACTGATCCGATACCAAGTAAATACAGGCACAGTATCACTGATATCAATACTGAAACTTTTTTCATATTTAAGCTTCATAGATCCAAAGATCCAAAAGAACTAGGATAGAATTTCGCCAAACATTGTACGTGACAACAAAATACTTTATTATCATAGTCAACATTTTTCTTTAAAAAATATCACTCAGCACAACTTAAAACGAAATCTCCTGAGGTAGAGGGCGGACAAACCACAATACAAGGGTGCGCTGCTCCGTGCTGTGTGACACAGCACAGTGCTGCTCTTACAGACAGAAAGTAGACTTTGATGAATCTGTGTGCACAGCAGTCAGTGCATGCGGGAGAGAAAAAAAGCTCGAGTATCGATCTTTTTACACGAGGATCGTTCAATATCAATACCAGCGTTGGTATCGATATTATCGATATTAGGATCGATCCGCCCACCTCTAATGCAGAGGAGCTTCAAATTTCAGTCAAAGCTCTTTTTTCTGTTGTTTTTTGGTTAAAAAAAAAAAAAAACATTCAAAGGAAACTTTATCCAACAATCTAGTGGCAGAGATTCTCAAAGTGTGGGCCATGGACCCCTGGTGGGTTGTGACATTACTGAAGGTGGGCCTTCAAAAGCCTGTATTGATATTTTGTCTGATGGGGGAGTTTATTGATGAATTGATAAGTTTCTCACAAACTAAAACATTAATCTCAATAACACCCGTCAGTCATGTCAATAATCTTAATTCCAGGGTCTGTGTGCGCGCTTAGCCTGAAGGCAACACAACAGTTTGAGATTGTACACTCACCGATTGACAGAAGCTTTTGGTTTCAGTGGTGGCAGATTAAGTATTGACAGGTTTACATTTTGGTGCAGAGGCCCTGCAGGCTGCTGCAGCGAGCGTTAATGTGCAGTAAATTCAGCTTCTCTTCTGTCAGCCGTTGGAGGATCTTTTATGAACGAGCAGGAATGTGAAGCGAGGCCTTGTAAATGCTGCCACCTGACGCTTTAGAAGCTCCGGCTTCCCAGAGGATCAGTGAGCTGGTAAAATATTGAGGACTGAACAGACAACTCCTTCCAGCTTTAAGGTGGCAGATTGTGTCCATGTAGCAGCACAACTGTGATGTCACAGATTATATATTTCCATCAGCATTTCACTGGAGTTCACACAAAGGCCAGAAAGCAGCAGACTTGGACCTTAAAGTCCAGTTTATGCTACTACGTATCGACAACTCCGTTGCCACATAGAGCCTTCTGCATCATTGCGAACCCCCTCCGAGTCCCTCGCCACAGCCTGACGTGCACCTTGAAAAAATTTTAACTGCACATCGAGACGACGGAGACCGCAGGAGCTGTGATTGATCGGCTAACCACATTATTTCCGGAATCTCACTTTTCTGGTTTCACAATCGACTTTTATGGGATAATCGGCCAGTCTTCATGAAAAATGTAACGCCCCCTACTAGAGGTGGGCAGACTGATCCTAATATCGATAATAACGATACCAATGCTGGTATTGATATTGAACGATCCTCGTGTAAAAAGATTGATACTCAAGCTTTTTTCTCTCTCGCATGCACTGACTGCTGCGCACGCAGATTCATCAAAGTCTACTCTCTGTAAGAGCAGCACTGCGCTGTGTCACACAACACAGAGCGGCGCACCCTTGTATTGTGGTTTGTCAGCCCTCTACCTCAGGAGATTTTGTTTTAAGTTGTGTTGAGTGATATTTTTTTTAAACAAAAATGTTGATTGTGATAATAAAGTATTTTGTTGTCACATACAATGTTTGGTGAAATTCTATCCTAGGTCTTTTGGATCCTTTGGATCTATGTTGTAAGTATTGGTATCGATATCGGCGTTACTGGGCCTGTATTTACTTGGTATCGGATCAATACCAAAATTCGCGGTATCACCCACCTCTACCCCCTACTGTTCTGGTAGTGAATTGCATTGTAACACCCACCAACCCCAACGGAGAATTTCAGAAGGTTCACGACTGCGTCAAAGTGATTGCATAGCCACAAATTTAGGATCTGGGTCTGACAAAGTGACAAAACTGTTTCAGTACATGATAATAGATTTAAATTGATCCTTGTCATTTGATTGGTAGATTGTACGTCACATGACATTCATTGTCCCTTTGTATGAGTCACTAGTGTGTATTTTTGGATTAATTAACATGCATTTTTCTCCCATCCGTTTCACTCTGTTGCATGTCTCCGGTTGCTGCTCCATGCTAATGAGCCAAGCTGACTTGCAGCATGAACTGTAGTACAGAAGCCGAAAAGGATGTGTGACAATTCTACATTTATGGCGCTGAGGAGAAACTGAATCAAAAAGGAGACATTATTGTAAAAAAAAAAAAAAAAAATAGGTTTTTGAAAGTTTTATATCAATTGTGAATCATTAAGCATAAGAATTGTGATTCTGACATGAATCAATTTTTTTAACACCACTAGTCATCGTCCATTAGCTTCTATGAGACATGACGTCTGTTACCCTGAGAACTGGTAGCTAAGCATGACAGGTGATGCAAACCTTTCCTTTGTAAACACCCTATTAGCTCATCCAACAATTTGCATCACTTTTTACCAAAACTGGACCAACTTTAACTTTTCACTCCTGTACAAACTGAAAATGACTGAAATTGTCACCATTTGTGCAGTTTTTACCCCATAATATTCAGTTTTAGGCAGAGGTGGGACAAAGTCACTGTCAAGTCATTCTCAAGTCATCAATCTGCAAGTCCCAAGTCAAGTCTCAAGTCAGCTTGCAAATAGTTGGTCATCATTATGACTTGAGACTTGACTTGGGATTTATTGATTCATGACTTGAGAGTGACTTGATGGTGACTTCGTCCCACCTTTGCCTATGACAATATTATAGGGTTAAAAACTGCACAAATGGTGACAATTTCAGTCATTTTCAGTTTGTACAAGAGTGAAAAATTAAAGTTCGTCCCACCTCTGGTCATAGGTAATCCCAACTATACCTTTTTTAGAATCTTTGTGACCAGACAAATAATGTGGTATACTTTTCAATATGACTGGAGCATTTTTAAATGTTGACCCCTGTGTAATACTTCAGTGGCTCCTACCTGGCTCTGGTTACCACCCTGCGATGGCGCAGTGCATTTTTGTGTAAGTCATGGTACACTGAGGCCGGATTTGAAGTGTTGTTTAGGCACCTTAAGTGGTAATGATTAGTTAAAAACTGGCTTTAGACCAGCCCAGTCTCATGTTTATTTTTTCCTGCCCCGTCACAAAAAGTGCCCACTTTTCATGACACATTTTTTTATTTTGCTATTCATAATCTTCCTAATCAAATAGCTCTCACCATAATCATAGTGTAAGTGTCTACCCTTCCCAAACATTAACCCCCCAACTCCCCATTTGTGCCCATTACAAAAAGTGCCTCATTTTCGTACCCCCCTCACGAACCCATAGATTAATGTACTTATCATAATTCCGCCATTTACTCTTGTGAGACAGGGTTGCTTTAGACCCATCGACTAAGATTTTTTGGAAAAACTTTTATGGCCACAGTCTTTTCGGGTGTTGTTCTATGGACAGAGCAGAACCAGAACCAGCTTTATTGGTGAAGTGTGTCAACACATACAAGGAATTTGACTTTGGTTGCACTTGCTCACAGTACAACCACAAATCTAGCCATACGTAAATGGGACAAGGATGAAGTTGGGACGAAGGAAGTTGGGACATTGTGTAAAATGTAAATTAAAACAGAATGCAGTGATTTGCAAATCCTCTTCAACCTATATTCAATTGAATACACCACAAAGACAAGATATTTAATGTTCAAACTGATAAACTTTATTGTTTTTGTGCAAATATTTGCTCATTTTGAAATGGATGCCTGCAACACATTTCAAAAAAGTTGGGACGGGGCAACAAAAGACTGGGAAAGTTGATGAATTCTCAAAGAACACCTAATTGGAAACAGGTGAGTGTCATGATTGGGTATAAAAGGAGCATCCCCAAAAGGCTGAGCCATTCACAAGCAAAGAAGAGGGGCAAGGATCACCACTTTGTGAACAACTGCTTGAAAAAAGAGTCCAACAGTTTAAGAACAATGTTTCTCAACGTTCAATTGCAAGGAATTTAGGGATTCCATCATCTACAGTCCATAATATAATCAGAAGATTCAGAGAATCTGGAGAACTTTCTACACGTAAGTGGCAAGACCGCAAACCAACATTGAATGCCCGTGACCTTCGATCCCTCAGGCAGCACAGCATTAAAAACCAACATCACTGTGTAAAGGATCTTACCACGTGGGCTCAGTAACACTGCAGAAAACCATTGTCAGTTAACATAGTTTGTCGTTACATCTACAAGTGCAAGTTAAAACTCTACCATGCAAAGTGAAAGCCATACATCAACAACATCCAGAAACGCCGTCGCCTTCTTTGGGCCCGAGCTCATTTGAAATGGACAGATGCAAAGTGGAAAAGTGTGCTGTGGTCTGATGAGTCCACATTTCAAATTGTTTTTGTAAATCATGGATGTTGTGTCATGCGGACAAAAGAGGAAAAAGACCATCCAGATTGTTATCAGCATAAAGTTCAAAAGCCAGCATCTGTGATGGTATGGGGGTGTGTTAGTGTCCATGGCATGGGCAACTTACACATCTGTGATGGCACCATCAATGCTGAAAGGTACATCCAGGTTTTGGAGCAACACATGCTGCCATCCAAGCAACGTCTTTTTCAGGGACGTCCCTGCTTATTTCACCAAGACAATGCCAAGCCACATTCTGCATGTGTTACAACAGCGTGGCTTCGTAGTAAAAGAGTGCGGGTAGTAGACTGGCCTGCCTGCAGTCCAGACCTGTCACCCATTGAAAATGTGTGGTGCATTATGAAGCGCAAAATATGACAACTGAGACCCCGGACTGTTGAACAAATGAAGTCGTACATCAAGCAAGAATGGGAAAGAATTCCACCTACAAAGCTTCAACAATTAGTGTCCTCAGTTCCCAAATGCTTATTGAGTGTTGTTAGAAGGAAAGGTGATGTAACACAGTGGAAAACATACCACTGTCCCAGCTTTTTTGAAATGTGTTGCAGGAATCCATTTCAAAATGAGCAAATATTTGCACAAAAACAATAAAGTTTACCAGTTTGAACATTAAATATCTTGTCTTTGTGGTGTATTCAATTGAATATAGGTTGAAGAGGATTTGCAAATCGCTACATTCTGTTTTAATTTACATTTTACACAATGGCCCAACTTCATTGGAATTGGGGTTGTATCTAATTGCTTTTCCAAGTTGACTGACAACAATTTTGGACTCCTGTTTAAAGTTCATGTTGGACTGTTGATGTCAAAGCACCAGTGATGCAGACCAAAATCTTATTTTTAAATTTACATTTTACACAACGTCCCAACTTCATTGGAACTGGGGTTGTAGTTCAAAAGTAATTCTGATGATGTAATCTGTGATATTTTAAACAAAAACAAAAAAAAGGCTTTGTGTACTTCCTCAGTCCAGTGAAAAATAGCATCACAAATTTGACCAGGTTCTCATCTTAATAGCTTTTCATGCATCCAGACAGTTTATGGTGTACTGGATTTTTTTTTGTGTGTGTGTGTGTGTGTGTGTGTGTGTGTGTGTGTGTGTGTGTGTGTGTGTGTGTGTGTGTGTGTGTGTGTGTGTGTGTGTGTGTGTGTGTGTGTGTGTGTGTGTGTGTGTGTGCGCGCGTGTGTGTGTATGTGTGTGTGTTTGAAGTCAATTAGTCGAGTCCCGACATTGAAGAAGGAGGAAGTGGCATCAGCACGAGAACCATTATCTTAATAGCCCCATTAATTTATTGATTAATTTATGTTTTTTTACAGGGCAATGACTGCCCCATTGCCACCAAGTGGTTCGGGTCGGAGCTGCAATGTGTTTTCGTTGTCTGGACAGTTAATTCTTGCCGGCAGAATACTTTTGATTGGCAGGTGGAACACTTATGAGAACATGCACGGTGTCCGCGGCTTCTCCACTCGCCACTGAAGCAAAACTGATTATTTTCAAACTATTTTATTTCATTTTATTTATATTATTTCTATATATTTATTTATTTTTTTATTTTTTTTGTGGAACATGATTATTTCATCACGTGTAGACTGAGGTACTGGGAGTCTTAACCTTTGAAGTTCTCACTTTGTGGGGTAAGGATGATTCTGAGAAAGCTCAGAACTACACAGGAGGACCTGGTCAATGACCTGAAGAGAGCTGGAATCACAGTCACAAAGATTACATTAGTAACACATGATGCTGTCATGGTTTAAAATCCTGCAGGGCAGCAAGGTCCCCCTGCTCAAGCCAGCATATGTCCAGGCCCGTTTGAAGTTCAACAATGACAATCTGGATGATCCAGAGGAGGCATGGGAGTAGGTCATGTGATCAGATGAGACCAGAATAGAGCTTTTTGGAATCAACTCCACTTACCATGTTTAGAGGATGAGAACAACCCCAAGAAAACCATCCCAACCGTGAAGCATGAGGGTGGAAACATCATACTCTGGGGGTGCTCTTCTGCAAAGGGGACAGGACGACTGCACCGTATTGAAGGGAGGATGGATGGGGTCATGTATTGCGAGATTTTGGTAAACAACCTCCTTCACTCAGTAAGAGCATTGAAGATGGGTCATGGCTGGGTCTTCCAGCATGACAATGACCCCAAACACACAGCCAGGGCAACTAAGGAGGGGCTCCGTAAGAAGCATTTCAAGGTCCTGGAGTGGCCTGGCCAGTCTCCAGACCTGAACTCAATAGAAAATCTTTGGAGGGAGCTGAAACTTCAAACCTGAAAGATCTAGAGAAGATCTGTATGGAGGAGTGGACCAAAATCCCTGCTGCAGTGTGTGTAAACCTGGTGAAAAACTACAGGAAACGTTTGACCTCTGTAATTGCAAACAAAGGCTAATGTACCAAATATTAACATGGATTTTCACAGGTGTTGAAATACTTATTTGCAGCAGTAACATACAAATAAATTATAAAAATAAAAAAAAATCATACATTTTTTTTTTTTTTTTTTGATTATGTCTCTCACAGTGGACATGCACCCCTCCATGATTTCTAAGTGGGAGAACTTGCAAAATCACAGGGTGTTCAAATACTTATTTTCCTCACTGTAGTCACTGTTGTCAAACTGAAGGTTTTCCTCCAAGGATTAGTCTCTCTCAATGTGGTCTAAATAAAGCTCAAAACCATAAGGCTGTGTCCCCGACAGTTTCTTCAGAATGACCTTCAGACTGGATTTAAAAATAAATAAATAAATAAATAAAAAGCTCCACACTAGGAAAAAAAACTGTCTGAAAACAGCTTGACCTCCGCTGTATTTGCATTTGATTTGGTCTTGAATCAGCAGGTCCCGTTCTGGTGATGACGTAGCAACAATATGGTCGCGGCTGAGGGCTGAAATAGAGCGCAGGCTTCAGACAGCTGTAGTTTATCCTTCACCTGCACATTTATCATCAACTTTTATTGTTCAGGAGTTTTAAAAATATCAACATTTCATCATTTTTAGTGATTATTTGTGCACATTTTTTGGTGTCACCTACACTTTAAGAGCTTGAATGGAAGAAAGGCAGAAACTACCAGCAGACCGGTGCTCAAGTGCTTCGAGATGGCTACAAGAAAATTTTAGCAAATGTCACTGTTGACAAAGGTTCTGCAACCAAATATTAGTGATGGCTGCTGATAAGTGGACTGTATTTATAGAACGCTTTCACAGTCACTTACATTGATGCCTCACATTCACACACACACACACACACACACCAATATGCCAGTGTGTGTCTACATAGGACATTTTGTCTCACTGTTATGGGTGTTTTGTTTATTTGTTTGTTCAGAAACTTTGTATGTTTTATTAAATATTCAGTTTGTACAAAACTGATTCTTTTGCAGTTTTTTCTGAACATATTCTGAACTATGCACTTGTAAATGTGGGGTTGATTTTGATTGTGTTGTCAACAGATATAATAAGCCCTCAATGTAATGTTTTTTCCTTCCTTCCTTCCTTTCTTCCTTCCTTCCTTCCTCCCTCCCTCCTGCAGGTGTGGTTCCAGAACAGGAGGATGAAAGATAAACGTCAAAGACACTCGTTACCTTGGCCCCACCCGCTGGTTGACCCCCTGGGTGCCCTCCTGTTGGGCCGCGCCCCCCCTTCCTCCACCATATCTTATCCCTTCATCCCACCTCACCTTCCCCATCTGTCTCTCCACCATTACTCCCCTCTGGCTCTCTCCACCCCATCACCCGTGGCACCTAGCACCTACAGTTCACCCATGAGACCACTGGAGGTGTTTCGCCTCTCGCAGTATCACCACAGGCTAGGTGGACTTCCTCAAACACCAGGATCCCTCCAGACCTCTGGAAGCGTCCTGCACCATCCAACCTCCTGCTCCTGCCCCCTGTGCATGCACTGGAGACCAGAACATCTTTTCAAAACCAGTAGGGGAGAGTCTCTGTGGCTCAATCGAGCCCAAAGTCCCAAGACCAGCATCCAGCCTGCTGGTCTGGATCAAAGGGAGGAGGTGGCATAAATTCGAACAGAAACTGAAGCCAGCAAAGAACACCTGCAGCTCATGAAGGAGCTGCAAGTCACAAGACTAAAGGCCCCTTCACACAAAGTGCGACGTTTGGTCGACGCCTGGTCGATTACGGCGAAACAGCACAAAACAGTTCGAAATTAGCGCATTACGAAACATCACACCGAGGGGCAGGCGTCCACGAATCCAGTGCGAGAGTTCATGCACGCGCCAGTGTCTTTCAAGCAGGAACAGTGCGAGGTGCAGCACATGGCGCCGCTTGTGTGGTAGAAATAAAAAAATTAAAACCAGCTGGTGCCTGTGGAACCACATCGCGCTGCTTATGTGGAATCATTTTTTTTTTTTTTTAAGAGAAAAACACACCACCGACTGGACGTGAACTCGCGCATTTCAAAAGCTCTGACTGCCGGTCAGCGACTTTACCACTGAGCTACAGAGCTATACTTTGAAAGCTGCAGGAATCTGCCTCATATCAGGAAGGACATGGAAGTATTACAAAAAAAAACAAAAAACCTCAGACACCATATAAAAACACCGCATTTATCAAGCAAGCAATACAAATATGATCCATCTGTTCCTCTGTAGATGACCCATGGTCACAGACATACAGTCATGAAATTACATGAATGAGAAGCAGTTCACTCATCTCATTCATGTCCACATCTGCTGGTGTGTCTCCAACTGGCCACGAGCATCTTGTGGATGATGCACCACAGAATACTGTGTCATGTGGAACAGAGCTCACGTGGGTGACGTGACAGTGAGATCAGCAGGCGGTCCGTTTCAACCTGGGAGCAGCCTGTCCATGTGGCCACTTGATAACAGCAAACAGACACACGCGTCACAATGGGCAGTTGTTTGTCCATGTCCGTCCAAACACAGTACATGGTGTCCAGCTGTTCAGATCCACAGATTTCCACAGACACTTCAGTGGGAGGACACACTTCCTGTCATCTCAGCGCACACACCAAAGCAACACTCGTGTGGGACTTAGACAAATTTCTGTGCGAGTATGAAAGTGATTGTCTGCAGTCTATCGTACCATGAGTGCAACTGGCCATGTTGGCTAAGTGCCATGCGAGCGGTGTTAGACGTTCATGTGAGTCACCTGGAATTTGGCCGGTACCTGCCGTGAGAGGGTGAGATGGGTTTGCACAGCGCACACTTTGTCTTTCAGGTGCTTGTGTGTGCAAATAGTTGTAGCAACAGGTGTACGAGGCTTTGGAGACAGGGACGATATTACACGGTTTGCACACAATTCCTGCGTCATGCGCACTAAGTGGGCACTTCGTCCAAACTTCGCACTATGTGTGAAAGGGCCCTAACAGATGTCTGCATTGCAAGGATTTTAAATGAAACAATTTATTAATTGAATAAAATTGATTAAAACATTATGTCTTTTTTATGTCTTGTTGCTTTAGTGTTTTGGTCTGTTTATCATATTTTTTTTGCACATATTGCAGTAATGAAATTAATGAATACTGCTTCTATAGAATTTTACAGTAATGAATGCTGATTGACAAATCTGAAGATTTCAGGGTCCATGAATTTCCATTTTGTTACCTCCAGCGTGGTGGACGTGCTCTCACCAGCGTCTCTTGGTTGTTTGCTTGTTCACAGGATTATTCAAAAGTGGTTTCATAAAACTCAGGGTAAAGTATGGCATTCGAAGACATTTGTTTAGGGGTTTATTACATTTTTTTTCTGAAAAAAACAGGATAACCTTCTTTTTTTGAAAAAAAAAGACATTTTCTCAATGAATATATAAATTTGAATATTATACGAGTAAGCACCCAAACACCAAAGAATCAACTGCTGTGATTTGTAGTGAATGTCTAATAACCAGCAGAACTGTTCTAGGATTGACTTGTATTCAGCAGTTTTCTCGTTGTGAGCCATTTTTCAGTTTTGTTTCATTTGCTTCTACAGAAAAATTATGAAATTAACGTTCCACCCACACCTCAATCGATGTGCCTGTCAAAGAGACAGATAATATGAGTTTCTAAATCTGCCTTAAAATTTCCTCTTTAGAAATGTGAGACACAAAGAAGCGACATATTATAGGAAAACAATTTAAAATAAATACTATGGGCCCTACCATGATAATCTATAGCGTGTGGCCCCATTCGCACAACATACATACTGTACATTTGGGGGGGGGGGGGGGGGGGGGGGTCCAACTCCACATGCTGTGTCCAACACAGCATGTCATCAAAACTCAAACAGATCCTATTTGTATTTTCAGGCCTTTATATTACTGGAATCCATCTGGAAGTCAAAATCCTCCATGAAAGTTTCCAAACACGTACAACCTAACTTTCTGTAAAGCAGGAGCGATCGCTAATTGTGGTTGGGGCTTCTACTGACCAATAAAATTGTAAAACACTGAATAACACTACTGAAACAGCTCTTTGTCTGAATATTGGTGGTAGAAAGTTTTCTGCCTGAGAAGATTTATTTTTATACAACCTCAATCCAGGAAAAAGTTGGGATTGTATGGAAAATGTAAATTTAAATGAAATAAAAAAGTGATCCTTACACTTACTTTGACTTCTGTTTCTTTGCAGACAGTATTAACCCAAAATATTTCATTTTTGTGTGATCAACTTCATTTCATTTGTTAATGTACATCCATTCCTGCACTTAAGTCCTGCAACATATTCTTAAAAAAAAAAAAAAAAAAGGAAAAGCTGGGGCGGGGGCAATTTATTAGAAATGTAAGAACTAAATAATTATGTTTACAGACAGTTTTCTTGAAACAAGTTATGGGATGGATACATAAACATTTCAAAGTCACTGAATATGTCTTGAACTTCATTTACATCAGCCATTAAGAAATACCGAGATGGTAAATAGATTGCATTTATATAGTGCTTTTCCATTGGCATCAGAAGCTCAAAGCACTTTACAATGATGCCTCACATTCACCCAAACACACACCGATATCAGGGTGCTGGCAAGCTGAAGTGTTTTTGCCATGCTAATGCTCCCCAGAACCATTTTCTGCAGTGAATTTGCAAGGAGAGATAGGGAGGATGGAGGCAGCTGGTTTGAAGTCACAGAGGGAGAAATAAGTGTACCTTTAAAAGTCACTTTTCTCGTAAATCAGAAGAAGACATCCCGATTCATATAAAGTGGGATGTCACTGACTGGCTGTTGTTAAATGGAACTGAACAGATGGACTTTTACAGTCAAAGCACAAGCCACTGAAGCAATAAACAGACTGAAGGATTGGAATTGTGCATGTGTGGATTCATGCATAAATTCAGAAAGAGAGCAAGAGTAAGGACTAAAGATGAATTTGGAATCAGTAATATTTAGTCTCAACGTTTTTTCCACCAGATCTGAAGTTCAAAATGTGATCAGACTCTCAGATGTGTCAGTGTTTCTTGTACCAGGCTGTGGTAGCATTAATAAACATGAATCTCACGTCCATCAGCGGTCCAGGAGTGTTTCAATGCACGGACGTGGAGCCGAAACCGGCAGCCTAATCCTCTCACCCAAAATAAAAATTAAATCTCATGTGAAAAATCCAACCATCGCAGTGTCCATAGCTGCATTGTGCTCCTGAAGTGAGCAAAAAAGAAATTAAAGTTCGCCAGAAATGCCTGTGTGGATTAGAGAAAATCCAAATTGTTTGAACTTGTGCACCAAATTCTTGTTTTTTAAAGTCATTAATGATGTATGCTGTACATTATACAATCATTCCACCCTTCCAAAAGAACAGTTCAAGGACATCATTTAAAGCCCAAAATTACCATGACATCCAAGCTCATAATGAGTGTATGTAAACTTCGGACCGCAACTGTATATACGTACGTAGTACACAATCCATCAGACCACATGCTGTTGGATCTGCATTAATAAGTTTAAGTTTTTAAGACGGACGATTCTTTTGTCCAAAACAACCCAAGGCTGAGAGATTCACCCACACGGATGTAAATTAGTTTTTTCCATGATAGTGCAGTGGATAAGAGAATATTTAGAGGCGAATCCTGCAAATGGTGATAAAAGCATTAAATTCGGCAGAAATGCTCCTCAGACAATCCTCTTTAGAAAAAACGATTGGCCACTTGAATTTTCAATCGGTGGTCAGGTAGGGGTCATAATTTGTCTGATCATAAAGATTCCAAAAAGGTATCGTTTGGACTATCTGTGACTGAGTTCTATGGTTATGGGATAAAAACAGCAAGTTTTGTCACCGTTCTTGCTGTTTTTATCCCATAACCATAGAATTCAGTCACAGATAGCCCAAACTATACCTTTTTGGAATCTTTATGATCAGGCAAATAATGTGGAATATTCTTCAATATGATTGGAGTATCTTTTAATTCTGACCTCTGTGTAATTCTTCAACTGACCCCTATCTGACCACCGATTGAAAAGTCAAGTGGCCAATTGTTTTTTTTTTCAAAAGAGGAGTGTCTAAGGAGTATTTCTGCTGAATTTGATGCTTTTATCACCATTTGCATGATTGTTTCACTTATGTGCTGCACTATGAGTGTTTGGTTTTGCAGGGGTGGATATGACTTCAGGTGAAGGGGGCGAGGGGGTGGTGGAGTTGTTACTTGGTCAGACATGCAAAAGGCACACCCCTACTACTGTGAATCCGGGTGCATGCCCCAGAAAAAAAATTAAATCTGTACCCTTTTTCTGCATTCAAAGGCAATGTGGGAAGTTGTAAATCTGGCTCTAATCACCATATTTTTTTCAATACACAATTTTTATTTCAAACACTGGAAATCTTCAAATTCTGCATGCAGCAGCCTTCATCAGTCAGCCTTTGTTTATGCAAGACCTTTCCCATATTTTATCACACCTTTGGTCAACGGCTCAAGGGATTTGGGCAGGGGAGGGGTAGTTGCAACTAGTGTGCCTAGATAGAGAGAGTGGCGTCAACTCAGAACATGGCGCCATTTTGCCAACAACCCGGCATTTTCAGCAAATAAATAAATAAAATACCTGGATTTACATGCAGACAGATTAACAGTGAACACAATTTTGAACCCAAGATGGCACCAGGAGTCAGGTGATTTTTTTTCGACTCGTCTTTTCACCACTCTATCTAGACACACTAGTTGCAACCATCTCAAACTCTTGATACACCATTGTTCTGTATTGCTATGTTTTACTTCTTTTTGTTGGTTGCCCAAATGAACAAACAGATGACAACAAAACCATGAGAACAACCAGTGGTGGGCATGGTTCCGCTAATCCGCTAACCACTAATTAGTGAAGCTAATGTTTTTGTTAGCAGATAAGCTTTTCAGCTCACTTTGAAAACCATAAGAGGACCAATTTACTTCCACTAAATTTAGTTCTGCTAGCTTTCAGTCTGCTAACTTTTTTTTTTTTTTTGCTGGTAAAGTAAATTTATGACGGCGTATTAGGGCCATTCAAAGACGGGGAACAAATGGAGATTACATTTTCGAGTTTAATGTCACAAATATATGAGAATAAACATGCAAATTTACGAGATATAACACTCAAATTTACGAGGTTTAAACATGCAAATTTGCGAGATTATAAACATGTATATTTGCGAGAAAAAGACGACGCGAGATTAGAACATGTAAAAAAAACTACAGGTACGTAAATGCACATGAAAATGCAGCCTATTGGCGCCTTATAGTGATGGAATGAGACGGGACAATGGCTTCATCATGTACGTTTTTACAGTCAAAAAGAATTAATACACGGGCAGCGGTTTCAATATTTAATGTCTGAGAGATAAGAGAAATAATGCTATAATGCTTGTGCTTGCAATTAATGCAAATGCAGGTAACAGCTAGCCTGGATGTTAGCTATGTTGATTTGGCTATTTATCAAATTATTATTATTTTTCCTCACAGATTTGCATGTTTATAATCTCGAAAATGTGCGTGTATAATCTGGCAAATTTACTTCATTTTTCTTGCAAATTTGCTGTTTTTTCTCACATATTTGCATGTTTATAATCTCGAAAATTTGCGTATTTAATTGTGGCAAATTTGCTGCTTTTTTTCATGCAGATTTGCATGTTTTTAATCTCGCAAATTTGCATCGTACATTTGCTTGTTTATTCTCATATATTTGTGACTTTAAATTAAAAAAATTTAATCTCCTTTTTTTTCCTGTCTTTGAATGGCCCTAATACGCCGTTGTATAAATTTGATGGTCAAAAATGTTTGTAAACCCTAAAAGCTACATGTTAGTTTCTGTTTATGAACACAGAGAGCTAGCTAGCACTTCCGGTTCACAGGTCAAAGCACATAAGCACGTGGTAAGAAGACAAGAAGTTACACTGTGGATAAAAACATTATATAAGCAACTTAAAAGTCAGCATTTATATTTATTTATTTATTATGCATTTGTTTCGTGCTTGTGAATGGAAAACGGGTGATCCAAAGCTCCATTAAAGGTTTATAAATATATAATATAGAGATTAAAGTGTAGGTGACACAAAAAATGTACACAAATAATCACTAAAAATGATGAAGTGTTGATATTTTAAAAATCCTGAAAAAAATTAATGATAAGTGCGCGGGTAAAGGATAAACAATAGCTGTCTGAAGCCTGCGCTCTATTTCGGCCCTCAGCCACGGCCATATTGTTGCTACGTCATCATGAGAACGGGACCTGCTGATTCAAGCCCAAATCAATTGCAAACAGTGCGGAAGTTGAGCTGTTTTGGGATGATTTTTTAACTCCAGTCTGAAGGTGATTCTGAAGAAGATGTGGGGGACACAGCCTTATGGTTTTGACCCTTATTTAGAGACTAAACCTTGGAGGAAAACCTTCAGTCTGACAACAGTGATGATATTCAGAATACAGAATGGTGATTATAAAATAAATAAATAAATAATGCAGGTGATTTCAGCATATGGGTGAAGGTGATAATTTTTGTTGTAGATGTTGTTGTTGTTGTTGTTTGCCAGCTCTTTGGTCCTAATCAGCTGATTAAAAAAAGAAAAAAAATGTTTGTTTTACGACAGTTGTATGCAAAAGTTTGAGCACCCCGGATAATTTTCATGATTTTATTTTATACATCATTGGTTGTTTTGATCAGCAATTTAAGTTAAATATATCATGTAGCAGATGAACACACTGATATTTGACAAGTGAAATGAAGTTTATAGGATTTACAGAGTGTGCAATAATTGTTAAAACAAAATTAGGCAGGTGCATAAATTTAGGCACCCCATCAGAAAAAATACATCAATATTTAGTAGATCCTCCTTTTGCAGAAATAACAGCCTCTAAACGCTTCCTATAGCTTCCAATGAGAGTCTGGATTCTGGTTAAACGTATTTTGGACCATTTGTCTTCAGAAAACATCTCGGGTTTGTTGGTTTCCGAGCATGGACAGCCCACTTAAAATCACACCACAGATTTTCAATAATATTCAGGTCTGGGGGCTGAGATGGCCATTCCAGAACGTTATATTGTTCCTCTGCATGAATGCCTTAGTAGATTTTGAGCAGTATTTAGGGTTGTTGTCTTGTTGAAAGATCCAGCCCCGGCGCAACTTCAACTTTGTCACTAATTCATAAACATTGTTTTCAATAATCTGCTGATATTGACTGGAATCCATGTGACCCTCAACTTTAACAAGATTCCCAGTACCTGCACTGGCCACACAGCATGATGGAACCACCTCTAAATTTTACTGTAGGTAGCAAGTGTTTTTCTTGGAATGCTGTGTTCTTTTTCAGCCATGCATACTGCCCCTTGTTATGTCCAAATAACTCAATTTTAGTTTCATCAGTCCACAGCACCTTATTCCAAAATGAAGGTGGTTTGTCCAAATGTGTGTCGTGGTCTTTCTTTATGGTCTTCTCGGGATGTCGTCTTTTAGATAACACAAACTAATTGCAAGTGATATGCTAGAAAAGGACATAACACTTTAGAATAATTCAGCCTTAAGCAAGATAAAATGCACAGAGTTTTTAAGTTTATTTAAGCCTTCGACACAGAGCTTAGACAAACTGAGTCCTCTAGAGAGACTGAATATGACAACCGCGCTCGTAATTTAAGAAAAAGGGGTCCCTATGGTGCATCTTTACTACTAAATCTACAAACACGCCGTGTAAGGGTCCCCTTTTTATAACTTTGCAATGTGATATCTATGTGTATGCATTTAGCTTTATCTGTGTTACGCAGATGATGGTAAGGACAGACATTTACCCAACCTTCGTTACTAACATATATCCTTCTTTGTTTTTATTTACACTCAGATTTCTGAAACCAGTCCGTAATTCAAACTCAAGAACCAAGGTCATCGTCCGTGTTCAGTGCCATTACGTCAGTCCGCGCTCCTCAGCATTTACTCAGCATCTGAAGTTTTGGGAGAAGTTGGGGAATATGGGGAGGTTGGCCTTTCAGGGGTAGTGGGGGAAGGATCAGGAAATCTGGCTTTCAGACAGTCGTGCAGTTCTCTGATGGATCTTTCCAGCTCCTTGTGCTGCTTGGCCAGGTTGTACAGGGCCCCCAGAGAATTCTTGCCCACATTCAGGGTGGTGGTGGCCAGTCCTAGCTGCTCCCTTTCCATATGCTCCATCATGCTGGCTAGCATGTCCATACTAGACTGAAGACCACACAGTTGAGTATGGAGGCCCTCCTGAGCACAAGAGATGTTGGCATTGTCACGGTGTATCCTTAACAGGTATGCAGCTGTCTGACTCAGTTGTGGCATGATTTCCTCAAATAGCTCATGGGGAATGTGATTTGTGAGGGGCAGGAGCTGCTCCAAGGTTTTTGGAACAGACTCTTGTGGAAGACGAAGCTCTCGAACCAAGATTGCCATGTCCTGTGGGGTGACCATGACCAGATTAAGGTTGTGCAGTCCAGGGGACAGGAAGTACAAGGGGGAAGGCATTTTGTGTGTGGGGGGAGTATTGTTGATGTCGCACAGGCAAGTGGTTGGGACACTCTGGGCATTTAGCAGCCTGTATAAAGCTCCCCTCTGTCCTGGTGGGTGAGTTCGACTAAGGTCCACCCCTGCTGATCCTCCTCCAGAGGTACTGGGCTGATCGGAATATCTCTCCTGCTTTGGGGGTGGAAAGCTGGGGACAGGTCCTAGCAGTGAATTGGGTCTAGGATGCACTCGGGCAGTTGCTGCATATGGCCGACCTTGGCTGCCTCCCCTGGAGGGTATCGTTGCCACTGGCACATGTGACTGTCTCCATGGCATCTGCGGAAGGGGTGTGTTCCTGAGTCCAAAGGGTCCTTCAGGTGATGGTGGAGTCCTCGGGCCGACTCTTGCTGCAGGCAGATTCTGTGAAGCCGTCATCGCCAGGTGCTGGAACGATGAAGATCCTTCTGTTGCCAACTGGTTTAGCTGCTGGATGGAAGGCGGCTGTGGCGACCAATCATGGCTCGACCATCCCTCCTGTATATCCTCTTCTCCAAACAGTTCTGAGAGTCCAATCAGACTTGATAGAGACAGATCAGGCATAGGTCCCTGATCAGAGGAGTCTGGTCTCTCAGCCATACTCCTGTGTCCTAGTAATATACATATACGTTCATTATTACAGCTCCATGTCATTCTTTCAGATATTGTCTATCCTATCCCTCATTTTTGTGGGTGCATGTGTGTGAATGTAAATGTGCGTGCATGTCTTCTTCCTCGTCTACAATATCACCAAGCACGGTCCATCCCAGTCCTCCCTATCTGGGGTGTACGCCACAATATTAGGGAGCTGGGGGCTGTCGGGGAGGATAATTGGTATTTCATCCATTTCTATATATTCTGGTTCTCTGTCTGTTTCGTTTGTGCTTTCTTCTAGGGCTCGGATGGCTAACAGTGGGAGCTGTCCTACTGTGGATGAAATCAATTTATTGACCAGAAATTTTATCAAGGGAATACCACAACATATTACCAGCAAGACCGCCACCCCTGTTAGTGCCAAGACTACACCTAACCAGTCTTTCCATGATATCCACCCTCTCCTTAGAGTCCCAAACAGTGAAAATAGTGGGCCAATATTCATTCCATTCCCTACAATGTATCCAGAATCGTCAGTTTCATTTCTCCCTCCTATGGAGTTACTTAACAGTTCCTGTTGCATCTCTTCAAGTGTGATTAAGAGCTCTGTCAAATTTCCGTCTTCCCCTGTACGCATGGGAATAGCTGTGCAACATTCGGTGGCTTTGATCATAATACAAACTCCTTGTTCATCAGCCATCATCATCTCGATAGCTAATCTATTTTGCATTGTCATTAGCGAGGTGGCGTGCAGCTGTTCGGTTAAGGCTCCTACTGCTGCCAATGTCCAGTTCAGGTATCTTTGCTGATTATACCACAAGTAATTAATCCACTGCACCTCCTGGAACCTAGAACGGATTTTTGGAGTAACCCCGAACAGAGCCAATGCCCATCCCCATTTATCCGCGTCTTCATCTGCTTTAACTCTGCTACTGTCTATGGCTTCTAACTGTCGGGGTATCCCTTCTGGTATCCCGTTTCTTACTGTGACGTTGTAGTCTGTTTTAAGTGTCATTATTCCTCTTTTCTTACGAAGTTTCTGTGGCATGGGTTGTATTGAATTTGGCATTTCAATTACTGTTATAGCTCCTGTGAGCATCACAGGAGCACAAAGGCCTTTCCAATTAGGGGACAGCGATGACAGGAGTTTCCTTTTTTGTCCGCATATCCAAAAGATGTCAGCTAAGGGTACCGTTCCCTTAGCTAAATTTGGAGTAGATACCCATGAAGCATGGGTGAGATTCAGTCCAAGTACAGACCCCCCTGTGGCCGGTACTATTTGTTCACACTGTATGCCTGCTGCTGGCAGGGTGTGACAGACGGTAATGTTCCATGCTGTTTTGGCCGGTTTGTATTCTTGCTGCTTTTGCATACACTGTATTTGGTGTTTTGGCTGGGTCGTCCCTACCTGCCAATCACTTATGTATTGTGCTACTAAGCCTTTAGCTATACAGAATGGGTGTATCATCCCTTTCTCTATTTTAATCATAGGTGGAACGGTTCCTTCTGTACTTAGAGGCACTGGACAAAGTTTACTGTCGGCAGCATATTTTTCATCACCTACTGCCATTTTCATAACACATTGTGTATAGCATTCTGCTTGGTCTGAGTTATGTTGGGGGCTCCTATAACAGTTGTTGATATCAGGTAGGGGTTTAGCCTGAGGTATCACACCTTTCCGGTGACAGGCTATGCAAGGCTTTTCACTGATCTGCCTAGCCGAAAATTTCAACCATTGGTAAAATAAATTGGTCTTCAACCCTTGTGTGCGGGCTAGGTCTGTACTGGGATCCCATCTCCCTAAGTGACTGCTTGTTTCTAGGCTTCTAATTGTCCTCTTTTTCCTTGGTTTGATTTTTACCCATTTTGTGGCTTCATGTACTGTAACAGTTACGTCTTGCTTGGTTTCCCTGCATCCTCCTTTATCACAAATTACCTCTATGTTGAGTGTTCCCTCCTCTTCACATTTGATGCTAATGGCTTTGCCTAATATGTAATCCCCCAGCTTTCCCTGTATTCCTATGTTCTTGTAGGCTTTTGATTTAATGTATACCAAATTATATGTTTTTCCTGTGTTTAGAATGCCTTGTTTAGCTGCTATTGCGGCCATGGCCACGGCACAGTCCGTTGTATGTTTTGGATGTCTATTTTCTCCCATACTGACCACCAGTAGTATTGTCAATCCCTTGAATAATTCCTTAATCATTGCTCTGATGACTGTTGAAATGTGCTACTAGATGTGCTACTGAGTGAGCCGTCACTAGATGAGCTGTCACTAGGGATGTGTGGTGTATCTGTGCTTTGTCTGGGTTGTACTTCCTGTGGTTCTTCTGTCGGTAAATCTACTAAGTTGCTGTCCGAGTCTGATGTCTCCTGTGGCCTGTCTATCTGTCGGTCTGTATTTCTGTCTGTCTGTTGGCCTGCGTCTCCAGTTGTTTCTGAGTCTGCATCTGAGTCTGTCGCTGCTCTATCTGGCAGGGATCCACTACTCTCTGAAGCTGTGCGTCGTCTTTGTTCAATCAGTCTCTGTGAGCGCCTTGGCCGGTGTTCGCCTGGCTGCAGGGAGGCGTGGCCTTCCCTCGGTGCTTCTTCTGGCTGCAGGGAGGCGTGGCCGTCCCTCGGTGCTGCTGTAGGGTCTCTGGCTTCTCCTGCTTCCCCCCTTGGCCCGGCGGCTCTGCCAAGACGAGCTTGCCGAGGCCGCAGGGGCGCTGGGCCACCAACCCTACAGCAGTGGTTTAAATGAAACCAAGTGTCCTTACCGTCTACTTTGACTGCTGTACGTGAGGCAAGAATAACTTTAAAAGGACCTTCTCGGCGGGGCCTGTCCCACTTCTTTTTGAACACGTAAACCAGATCACCAGGCTGGATGCTCTGATTTTCGAGTGGAATCTCTGCTTCTCTGTCTTCTGTAGCACCTTTGACCTGCAAAAAGATAGTTTTGTGTATTTGGGTTAACTGTCTCAGATAATTATGCCATTCGTCTTGGAGCTGCTCCAGCGATGGTCCTTCGTAGGGTCCTCTCAGGTATGGAATAGGCATCGGCCGACCTGTAAGAGCTTCAAATGGTGTCAAATGGGTTAGTCGGTTAGTTTGTGAGCGCATTGACAATAAAGCAAGCGGCAACGCATCCAGCCAGGTTAGTTTGCCATTGCTGTCTGCTATGATTTTTGCTAGTTTGTTCTTTAAAATGCCATTAGCCCGTTCCACCGCCCCATTTGATTGGGGGTGATAAACACACCCAAATTTCTGTTTGATACCCAATTGTTTGAATGTTTCTTGTGTAACCTTGGCTACAAAAGCCCTACCGTTGTCAGATGAGATAGTATCTGGAATGCCAAATCTTGGAAAGACATCTCAGCACAAGAATTTGGCTACCGTTTTATGGTCTTGATTTGCAGAGGCTACTGCCTCAATCCATCGGCTGAATCTGCATATCACTACCAAAACATATCTCATTCGTTTAACTCGATTTTCAGCTCCCATGTCTATAAAATCCATCATAAGATGTCTGAATGGCCCATCAGGGACCGGAATGTGGGCTAAAGGGGCTGTGAATGATTTCCGGACATTGTACTGTGCACATACCTCACACTCATTCAACAAACGGTCCACTGTAGCTGCCATATATGGTGACCACCAGACAGCTTTTAGTTTGTTCATAATTTGGACTCGCGAACAATGATCGGGTCCGTGGGCCCAAATGATTGCATGTCGTAATAAATTGGTGGGTAACACAAAATGTCCATGACTACTGCGCCACAGCTTGTCCGCTGGCCCCTGACTGCGTGTCTCAATAGCGCCTCGTTTAACCCACATTCGTTTTTCTTCTCCACTGGCCCTACTTTGAGCCACTATCAGTGCGTCAAGTGAAACCAGTGGGGCACAATCTTAGATGGTTAGCAGGGGAAACATATTTTCTCCTTGTGCTCCTTTGCGAGCTGCGTCATCTGCTAGGTTGTTACCTTGAGCTATGATGTTATTATTCTTTTGATGACCTGCACATTTAATGATGGCTACCTCAGACGGTAATTGGAGAGCTTGTAACAGTTGGGAAATCGCTTCTCCATGAGTGACAGGGGTGCCATCTGCTCTCAGGAATCCCCTTTGTTTCCAAATGTTTGCATGTACATGACATACGCCATAAGCGTAGGCTGAGTCTGTGTAGATATTAACATGTTGATCTTTAGCTATCTGGCAAGCCATAGTTAAGGCTTTGATTTCTGCCAGTTGGGCTGAACAAGGCTGATCAATTCCTTGGGACTCCAGTAATTCAAAGGTCTCGCCATCCGTGTTTAGTTTAACAATCCCCATACCCACATGCAATCCCGCGGCATCCCGAAAGCATGAGCCGTCCACGAACAGGGTTAGATCTGCATCTATGGCGTGATTATACAAATGTTCTCTGGCTCTCAAAAATTTCTCTGTCTCTGCCACACAGTTATGTGGAGTACCATCTAACGGTGTGGTCAATTTGGTGGCGGGATTCACCGTGTGACAACGTTGTATTGTTATTTCTGGAGCGGACAACACAACTTCATATCCAGTGCGTCTAGCTTGTGTTAAGACAAAACGTTGACTGGTTAGCAGGGCATGTAACTGATGCGACGTGTACAACGTTACTGCATGTCCCATAATTATGGATGATGCTTTTTGAAATGCAAAGGCAGCTGCTGCTAGACCCTGATAGCATGGTGGCAATCCTGTTTCAATGTTGTC
This sequence comes from Thalassophryne amazonica, assembly GCF_902500255.1. Taxonomy (NCBI): domain Eukaryota; kingdom Metazoa; phylum Chordata; class Actinopteri; order Batrachoidiformes; family Batrachoididae; genus Thalassophryne; species Thalassophryne amazonica. Next base: position 73,690,271 of record NC_047118.1, read on the forward strand.
AAGCTTTGTACTATAATAGGCCAATGGTTGTTTTCCTTCATTTGTTTCCTGCATTAGTACAGCACAAGCATAACCAGCTTTTTCAGTAACATACAAATGGAAAGGTTTCCCATAATCTGGGTTACCTAACGCGGGAGCAGATTGCATGTCTGTTTTTAGGGCCTCAAAAGCTCCCGTTGCCTCATCTGTCCAGACGAGGAGAGCTGCATTGCTTGTTTGCCCCACTGCTCTAATCATGGCACGCAAAGGTGCAGTTTTTATAGCATAATCACAAATCCACGGCCGACTGTACCCTGCCATCCCAAGGAATGAAAGCATCTGTCCCACTGTTTGGGGTTTGGGAGCCTTGATTATAGCCTCCACTTGGCTTGGGGCTATACATCGCGTGGTCCCACACAACTGTCTTCCCAAGTATTCTACTTGTTGTTTGCAGAACTGCAATTTGTCCTTACTTACTTTATGACCTCCATCTGCCAATGCATGCAATACAATTAATGAATCTTTTTCACACTGTTCTTGAGTCTCTGATGCAATAAGGAGATCATCCATATATTGCACCAATGTACTGGGTATGTCAAGGTGTTGTAAATCTTCAGCCAGGACTTTGTTAAAGATGGCTGGGGACAGGTTCAGTCCCTGAGGTAACCGTGTATACGTTAGCTGTTGTCCCAGAAATGTGAATGCAAACAAATGTTGTGAGTCTGGGTGCACAGGCACACTGAAATAGGCTGAACACAGATCGATTACTGTGTACCATTTTGCTCCAGCAGGGATGCTTGATAGTATAGTATGCGGATCAGGTACTATAGGTGCATCCATTTCTATTATTGCATTGATAGGACGCAGATCATGTACCAGCCGATACTCTTTGGTATTGTTTTTAGGGATAGGGTAGATAGGAGTATTGCATGGGCTTGCAGTTTTTATTAAAACTCCAGCTGCCATTAGTCCCTTAATTACTGGTTTTATGCCTTCAATAGCCTGAGGTTTTAATGGATACTGCCTTTGGTGAGGCAGTTTTGCTCCCGGTTTTACTTTTATTTTTACTGGTAAGGCTGTTTTTACTAGTCCTACATCCGTTTTGCTTTTGGACCACACCACTGGTGGTATTTGCTCTAACAATTTCTCTTGTTGGGCCGATAACACCATCTGTCCCTCTGGTCTAGGATTGAGCTCCACTTTTTGAGCTATAGCCTCATCATTTACTTTTAAATTAATTCGTATAAACTGCTGGTCTTTTGGCAGATGTACTTGTGGACTTTCCATGTTTTGCCATTCTTCAACTTCTGAGGCTGTCTTTACCATTGGACCTAGGTCATGGGATTCGTACTTTTCTGAGACTAAAAGGGTCACATGAGGCGTGGCATTCGGCACTTGATACCATTGTTGTTCAGCTGAAGTTAGCTTGACAGAAGCTGCGGCCCCTTGGGGGCCTAAATAAATTTCTGTGGTGGTTATGTGAAACAGCCGTTGATTCATCAATACATCCCAGCAGCATGCATAGTCAGTTTGTTCTTGTTTGGCATCGAACATCAGGGTGACATGTAAAGGTAAACTAGGTGTATATACTGCTTCATAGTGTTGTTCTGCCCAGGGCTTCCATTTTTCCCATTCCAGTTGAAGATTTGAATTTCTGGTTGTAACTTCAGCCAGTATACCATGGGTTGCACTGGTCGGACCTTGTTTTCCATGTCCATAAGCACCATAATGTTGGCGAGTGCTTCGTCAGGAAAGTGTATTTGCAGTCCTTGATGGGTACACACTATCTGGGTTTGTAGCTTACATAAAATGTCTCTTCCCAGCAAATTCACAGGTGTATTTTGTGAGTATAACAGGCGTGCTTCAATTGTTTTTCCTGCAATCGTTACAGGAAGTGGGCGTGTAAAAGGTATTATTTGAGTCTTCCCAGAGAAGCCGATGGTCTTAATTACAGACCCAGAGAGGGGGAGATGAGCGCCCATTTTCCCTATGCAAGAGTATGTTGCCCCTGTATCCACCATGAAAGGGAAATCTCTGTTTTGTATATTAACGGTGACGGTTGGCTCTTCCTTAGGTATCATCGAAATAGCCAAAGCCACCGTTTCCCCCTCTGTCTTCTCTAGGCCCCCCTATTGCCAATAGGCAGAGGGTCCAACCCAAGGTCGGGCCGGACAATTTCTCATTCGATGTCCAGGTTGTCCACAGCTCCAACACTCATTAGAGGGTTGATCCCCTATTGGGGGTGTTGATCCCATAGGCGGTCCCGCTTGACTGTTCCTGGGAGCTGAGTTCTGGAATCTGCTTCCAAATGAAGGTTGGCGAGATCCTCTTCGCCACCCTCCTCTTTGACCTTGAAAGTTCCGTGACTCTCCTCTCCATCCATGACTGTAGGTGGGTCCATTTCCGGGTGTGCCAGTGCTATGGTAGTGATAGTGATGCTCCACTGGTGCCGAGACTTCTCCTGCAGCAGTGCTCCCTGCTGCTCCCTGGGGGCTCTGTGTGGCTGTTACCACAGGTGCCTGTATGGTGGCAGCAGTGTTTGCCGTAGGGCCTGTGCTTGCCGACTCAGAAGGAACAGGGGTCATCATTGGTGCCTGGGTCTTTGTTTTTTCTTTCTTGACTTTGGTTAGTTCTCCCAACTGCATCTGCACCAATTTTTTCGTCAGGGATTTTGCTGCATCTTCTTCTTTTTGTTTTTCTTTCTTGTAGATTTCAAGATGGTGACAAATATGCTCAGAGTATAAAGCCCAATTCATTTTCGATAGTCCCACGACTCCATCTAGGGCTTTCTGAACCTCATCTGGTAGAGCCTTTTTTACAGTTATTTTAAACAGGATTTCAGTTGCTGGAGAATGGTTCCATGCATTTCCTGTTTCCTCCGCCCATCTCTTCTGGAATCGGTGCAGGAACTTCTTTGGGCACTCCTCATCATCCAATTTAGAGGGATCCAAGACCTCAGGGTACTTTCTTCTCAGTCCTTCCCACATGGAGTTTCTAAAGCGATTAAAGGGGACTTCATCATGTTGATTAGTGCCCATCATTTGTGTTAGTCCAACCTTTCCTGCTAATTCTTCAGTGTCATGTTTTCCCATGACATGCATTAGCAAGGCTTTTATGTCACCTAAAGACAAGGTTACCCCTGCAGTGCCTTCTTCTAAGGCAGTTATCCATCTCCCAGCTCCTTGGGTGATGTCTGGCAGCCTGTTGGCCAGCCCCACCATGTCTGTCCAGCTCCATGGGGTATACCCATGATGACCATTTCTAACCACCAATGGGCATATGAGGTCTTCATCCTCCTCTTCTTCTGTGGGGGCTCCATACTGTCTTCCAGATCGAGTGCGACTGACTGGTTCCAGGCAGTCCATCCAGTCGGTTATATTCTGTTCTAAAGCCACTATGTCTTTGGCTACACATTGTTGTCTTTGCCTGAGTCGGGCCTCTTTTGCACTCTCAATGACGATCTCACCAGAAATTTTTCGGGTGGGTGGCTGTATAATGTGATTCCCTTGATTGGGCGTCGATTGTTGTAATATTCTTCTTTCCTCGGCGTCCCTATGTCTTTGTATTCTTTCCTTCGCTAGCCGAAGCTGCTCAGCTAGTTCTTCATTATCTCTTCTGGCCAGATCCAGTGTGTCACAGAAGCTCTTGTGCCACTCTTCGGAGCCTCTATAGCCTGTGAAGGTCCAGTCGGCTGACTTATGGTGGGAGGGGACGGTTTTCAGTGGACCTCGATGTGCAGGCGGAGCCTTCAGGTCTCTCTCTTTATCCTCGTCTGCCTCCGTGTCACTGTTATTTGTGGCCCCCCCTGCTGGTCGTGGTGAGCGACCACTTACTTTCGGACTTGGAGACCTTGTATGATCCATTTGACAGACTGAGGACCTGTCTCCTTGTGGCTCTCGAGCTTTTAGTGTCAGTGTGAACTTGCCCTCCACATCCATGCCTTGGTCCTCTTCACGAGTTCCTAATACAAATTGTCCAGCTGTCTTTCCCATATCATGACGTTTATATGGGGGTGGCTCTGCTTCCCAGCTCGGTGCACTGGCTTTAGTGTCTTTGGATCTTTCCTCTGTCATTTTTTCTCTTTTCTGCTGTAGCCTCTGTGCTTCCTGCTTGAACAAGGCCAAAACTTCTTTTTCTTCAGTGCGTTTTTTGTTGTTATTTACGTTCTTCTGCTGATCTTTAATTTCTTTTTTCTGTATTTCTACCGCAACTGCTTCACACATCACCGGATCAAATGATCCCTCCAAAGGCCATTGCCTGCCCCCATGTGACCTTTTGTGCCACTTTCTCATACATTGGTTGGCCTTAGTGCGTTTTCCTGGATATTTTCTTAGTACTAAGTCTAGCGGGGTACTTTCCCGACCTTGACCTTGAGAGTTACCCATGTAACCCTGACAAACGCTATGTGAGGTGTTTCTATGGTGTTCTGGTAGTCCCTCAGGGGCTGTCCTGATCCAGACCAATAACTTGCCGGCTGTAACACCTGTTTTGTATTTTAAACCCTTAAAAGGATTAAATTTCCAACTGTTATGCCCGTCTTCTTTTTCTTTAACTAAATATGAAAATTTACCTGTTTCCCACCGAACCTTCCTTGGGACCACAGTCAGAGTCAACCTAGGAAACAGTTCTTCACCTGGATCGGTTGGTAGTGTTATTAAATGATTTAATGGTATGCTAATTTCTTTATTAGGATCAGCACAAAGCAGCTCCAGCCACGGGGTTAAACCCTGATGCCACAGACGTCTTATCAGCAGCTCCCAATTAATTAGAGGGAATTGTTCTTTCTTTTGCTTCAGATTGATTACCTTAGTAATCTGCCATAATTTCTGATTGATCTCTTGTTCGTCCTGCCAATGTTCTGCTCCTACACTGTCAAAATAGGTCCTTTCCAGCCAAAAATGTGTCCTGATTCCCTGGGTTTCGATGTCTCCGTCTGTCAAGTAATGTTCTGGGAGTATTATTTCATCATCACTTAAGTCTCCCATCAATGACTGTCCCAAGCATTGATCAGTCTGTCAGCTTTTTCACTATAATCTAAGCTTTAACTCTTTTGATTTATAACCAATTTTATTTCTTTACTCCTCTTACAACCCTAACACTTCCTAATGTCTTTGCTCCCGACTTTCTATTTTCCTTCTAATTTTTTAACTTTCTGCTTCTCGTCTTTTTCTGCTATGTTTGTTTATTAGTTTTCTTTCTTTGAAATAATATCTACCTTCTCTGTATAGCAGTCTCTTATCCTGTCTTTTTCTTCACTGTCTCTGTTTCACACTTTCCTCTCTGCCTGTCATGCTCCTCCCAAGTCCTTCTGTTGGGTCTAAACACCTCCTCCTCGTACTCTTTCACATTAATCTTGTATGTCAGCCAGCCTGCAAGCCCTCACAGCTTTACACAGATTACTCTCCACTCTCCCACACACCAATCTTCAAAAGCTTTATACACAAAAATTATTAAAAACAACTTTCTATATATCTCTATCTAGACTTCTGCCACTTTTCACTCCGCGGCTTTAAACAACCTTTTTATTCACTTAACACCAATGTGTTCTGTTTAAGCATGTATCTCTTCTTCACGTTAGACAGCTTCTCCGGCGCTGCCAGCAACTCATATATTATTTTTTTTTTTCTTAACAAGCTACTCTTTGAGCGTACAATATTTCATTTACTTCTACGCCTTACCGCGCCTCGCGTGCGTATCCTGTGCTTAATATATTATTTTTCACCAGCTCCTCTCTGAGCATACAATATTTCATTTATTTCTACGCCTTACCGCGCCTCGCGTGCGTATCCTGTGCCTTTCTGCACTTTCTTCTACTTTTTTTTTTTCACTTACTGAGCTCCTCGTGAGCTTAATGTGCCTTTGCACTGAAAATATTCTCTTTTTCTTTTCTTATAAAAAACTCATATTACTGTGTACTTAATTACTTATTCTTCTCCCACGCCCCACAAGCGTGTATTTGGTGCCTTACTGCACTATTTTCTGCTTCATTAATTCTCATGTATTCTGCACTAACTCTTCATTCATTTTTTTTCTTTTTTTTATAGTTTTTCTCTTTTCTTAAAAAATGACGTCCTTTATTGAGCTCTTTTACTTACTGTCAGCTGTGCTACTTTGCACTTTTCTCTTTAAATCTCTTTATCACGTACGGTATTTCTACTGCGCCCCCTCAGGCGCTTATCTTGTGCTTCCTCTGCACGTATTCTCTGTTAAACTCTTTTTCTCACTTATTTCACTTCAGTCTCTGTTAAACTCTTTAAATAACCTTGTATTACCTTGTATCTATTTGTCAGTATACTCCCCTAAATTAACCCCTACAGTGCATGCTATCAGCCGGCACGTTAGTAACGAATTTCAACACCAATTATTCTCCAAGCATCCAGGTTAATTCTCCATGCACTCTTTTCCGCACCAGAGTTCATGAACATTCCTGACCTTTCACTCACACAGACATTCTTTTTCCCGGGAACACACACACCTTCTGAGCATTTTATCTACAAGGCCTGATAATTTTCAATCTTATCTTTTTTTGGTCTCTTATCAATTTTCTTAGTCCAGGTTCTTTTGGGTAAGAGGCAATTAAAAATATCACCTGTCAACTTGGGCGGAAATCCCGACTCACTCCTCCAGATCGTGCAGAAGTTATAAAAGGTTTCTGCTTACCTTTTAGTCGTGATCACTGTTATTTACGGTCTGGAGGGATGAGCTGGACTGCCCCAGGCTGCCGGAATGCCCCTGGACCCTCCTGAAGCTGGCTCGCCAAGTTCTGTCGTGGTCCTTCTTTATGGTCTTCTCGGGATGTCGTCTTTTAGATAACACAAACTAATTGCAAGTGATATGCTAGAAAAGGACACAACACTTTAGAATAATTCAGCCTTAAGCAAGATAAAATGCACAGAGTTTTTAACTTTATTTAAGCCTTCGACACAGAGCTTAGACAAACTGAGTCCTCTAGAGAGACTGAATATGACAACCGCGCTCGTCTATTTATTGGAGACCCGCGGGCATCGCTCCTCCTTCAACTTTTTTATTTATTTCATTCCCAAGACATGGTTTTCTATTGGAAGCGTCCTCTAGTGAACCCTAAGCAGGTGTTAGGCCATTATTTCAATGTGACAAACGCTCCCATTAAAACGTGAAGGATTTACAACTGATTTTTTTAAAAGACCTTCAGCCACAGGTGCAGCTGGCCTGAGGCCCCCCCCCCCCCCCGCACGTGGCCTCAGTCACACGTGCAGCTGGCCTGAGGCCCCTGCACGTGGCCTGCGGGAAAGCACCTAAAAGGCCTTGGAAAGCCCCTGACAGACTGAATGACTAATAGAGCCCCTTTTTTTGGGTTGAACACCTGCTAGTTCAACCAGAGGACATACAGTTCGGATCAGGACACTTGATAGTTCATCATAGTTCAAATAAGGACCTAAAAATTCTTCTACATGTGCTTTAGCATACCTCAAGCGACTCTGTTTGTGGCGTGTATGCAGAAAAGGCTTCCTCTGCATTACAACATTATACAGCATCTCCTTGTGCAAAGTGCGCTGTATAGTTGAACAATGCACAGAGGCACTATCTGAAGCAAGATCATGTTGTAGGTCTTTAGAGCAGGTCTGTGGGTTGACTATGACCGTTTTTACCATCCTTCGCGTCACCTTATCTGAGATTTTTCTTGGCCTGCCACTTCGGCCTTAGCTAGTACTGTGCCTGCAGTCTTCCATTTCCTCACTATGTTCCTCACAGTGGAAACTGACAGCTGAAATCTCTGAGATAGTTTTTTGTATCCTTTCCCTAAACCATGATGTTGAACAGTCTTTGTTTTAAGGTCATTTGAGAGTCGTTTTGAGGCTCCCATGTTGCCACTCATTAGAAGAGATGCAAAGAGGGGAAACATTTGTAAATGGCCACCTTCAATACCTTTTCTCATGATGGGATTCACCTGTGTAAGGAGGTGAAGGGTCAATGAGCTTACCAAACCAATTTGGTGTTCCAGTAATTAGTGCTAAATGTATTCAAATCAATAAAATGAGAAGAGTGCCCAAATTTATGCACCTGCCCAATTTTGTTTAAATAATTATTGCACACTTTCTGTAAATACTAGAAATGTCATTTCACTTCTCAAATATCAGTGTGTTCGTCTGCTATATGATATATTTAACTGAAATTTATAATCCAGACAACCAATGATTTACAAAGGAAAATCATGAAAATTGTCAGGACATGCCCAAAGTTTTGCATACAACGGTATCTGTGACATCAGAAAAAAGTGACGAGGACGTGTGTATTTTTTTTGTTTGTTTGTTTTTTTGTTGTTGTTGTTGTTGTTTAGAAACAGGTACATACATTTTAAATCTGAAAAATGACACAAGGGAATGAAAATATCAGCTATTTTTAAAATAAATCTTGTTTCCTTCTTGAATACAGTCAGTGTACTGTATATTAGCAGCGTAACACAAGGAGTAACTATATAGTCTTACCTGTAGTTTCAGTGAGATCATCTTCCCAGACTGATGAAAATGTATCCACATTTGGAAAATGACATCTGAAAATAATTTAATTCCTTGTCCTGGCTGAAAAAAAAGTCCCTTTGTCACACCAGCAGTTTGATGCCAGGTTACAGCACCGGCACAGGTGTAATTTGTTAAATGTGTCTGCGGCTGATGGTTCGAGTTTTTGCTGTGAACGGAGGGTCCTCTTCTTCCGTCGCGGGCTGCTTTGCGCCACAAGTTGAAAGACTTGCATCCCCTCATCTGCTGCACACAAAGAGTGTGAAAAAAGTGCCACTGGTCCACAATAGAGTCCCCACAATCCACTCATTCCGATGCATGTGATCCTGAGGAAACTGAAACCAGCTGACTCCACCTGCAATTGTGTTTTCATAACAACTTGTAGCAAACTCATCCAGCTGGCATAACTCCAGAAATGAAGCATTTAAACACAGAAATACATCCAATCGCTAACCAAATAAATGGGGCTGTTAAGTAAATGGTTCTCGTGCTGATGTCATTTCCTCCTTCTTCTCCAGTGTCGTGACTCGCCCGGACATTCTTGGTTTTTAGTGGCGCGCAGTTCCAAATCCTAATATTTATCTCTTCAGTAACCAAAAACTGGGAAAGCATTCATTTTAAACTGTTGTGTCATTTTAGTCTTAAATACTCAAAATAACATTACATATCGTGTCACCTACACTTTAAGTGGTGTTTTATTCTTTCAGTGCAACTAATAAAAAGTCCACTATTTCTATATTATCCATCTACATTTGCATAAGGTAAAAGCTGGAATGCACCAATGTACATTCCAGCTTTCACCAAATTAAATATTCATTCCATTCTTGAGGTCAGCGCTATGTCACTTCGGCAAAGTGGCCAATCCGAAGGCAAGAATTTGTACTTCCACAACTGGTCGCTCAGTGAAAATTCACTCGGGCTTTATTGATTGTATGTTGAAATCAGCCGGTGTCACAGACCAAATGCCCCCACCCCTAAAAATTGGTCCGCCCTGCCTCCACTGCACATGCATCATTTGGGACCACAGTAGCACATCTGAGACCTACTCTCTTCACCCAAAGCAATCAAAGGGAATAATGGGATTATTAACCATCAGATGTCAAAGTAAAACCTGTTAAATCATTCTAAAGTCAGTTTGAAGCAGAAACGAGACTGTTTTAAACATAAACGAGGCGATAATCGGTGACACTTTGAAATGCTCTGATCGCTTCCTCCATCTTTTATTATGAAATAATGCTGAATTTATGTGGAAATGATTGTTGTACAAAAGCTTCAGATCACTGTCACTGAGACAGATGATGAGTGGAGTGCAGTTTGAAGCAGAAACAAGGCAATAATCAGTGAAATACTGCAGACGCTCCGAAATGATGCATGCAGAGTGAACGCAGGGCCGACCGATTTTTAGGGAGGACCTTTCGGTCTGCGACACCGGTTTGCCTTTGTCTCTAACTTGCTTCTAACAGCCAGCTGTTAGCTATCATTGCCTGGAACAGTGAGATTATACACTAAGATGATCTGAAGTGACACACATACATGAAATTAATTTTATTGACGAGTCTGACCCCTTTAAAAAGTGACCAAATTACATGAATTTGTATTGAGCTCGGCAACGTTTTCACCGACAAAACCAGCCCCTCGAGGCTAAATGCCCAGATGACCTACCTTGAGAATACAAAGAATGTAAAAACATTCATTATTTGTTTTATATAATGACTAAAATAGATCCTTGTCATTTGATATTTTATTAATTTATAAACAACAGGAAGGGGACTTGAATTTTGGTGTTCCACTGGTGCTTAAAAGTCCATCACAAACTTTAAATTGGAGTCCAAAATTGTGACAGTGTAGTCCGTTATGCCGTGCACTGACTTTTTGTACTTCAATAAATAAATAAATGAATAAAACTTTATGTAGTTCCTCAATCCAGTGAAAATCACATCAGAGATGTGTTCTTTTCATCCTAACAGCTCTTAATTCCTCCAGACGGATTCCAGCATAGTGGATTTGTTTTTTGTGTGTTAGAAGAATTAGCAGCGCCAATTAGCTCCTTCAAAACGTCATCCGTCAGCAAAACAAACTCCATTATGTTTAGCTAAACACCGTCCCCGGTTAATGTGAGCACATGCGGTGTTCAGGGCGTGCACATTTCATTTTGCACCAAAATTGCACGCTAAAAAAGAACTATTGCACGGTCAATGAAACAGCGGCAAATGGTATTAACAATCCATGTCACGTGACATACAAGCCACTAATTAAATTACAACAATCCACTCAGCCGTTATATAAATAATAGAAACATATATATATATATATATATATATATATATATATATATATATATATAACACAAAACTTGTATAAACTTTGATTAAAGAATCATAATTTTTAGAATTGAGTATTTGTCCCAGTGAGTATGAGTAACTGAGAATAGAAGAGGAGAATAAGTCAAAGTACTAAAAGAAAGAAAGGAAAAAATATCAAATAACTAATCATGGAAGACATAGATTAGGAAAAAGAAGGAAATGACAGAATCAGCTCGGCCATTACTCTAAATTGCTGACGTTCTAATAAGTCGTCTATGTGCGGTCAACATAACTGGCGAGTGGTAAGATGGCCGCCCTTTTGCTTCCGCGGTTTGTACGGAGTGTGTGGGCCAATGAGCAATCAAGTGTTATTTTCACCCTATTGAGATATCCCATAATCCCTTGCACGCCAGAGAGTCAAAATAACATAGAGAACCCACATGGCGACAATTGCAAATGAATATTATACTACCAAAATGTATTTTTTTTTATGCTTTTCATCACGTTAATAAGAAACTGCTGCATGAGACCCTGAAAACTTGCAAAAACAAATATTCCAAATAATCCATGTCTGCTACGTTTAACTTGCGTGGAATTTAATGAACGCAAACCGAATGTCAGACATCTTACATATATTACTCTGGAACAGACAGGACAAACAGTGTTGTAAAGGACAATAAGCAGGACATTAAAGAGCAAACTTCACTTTCTCCCAGAACGACATGAACAGGAAGCGATCGCAGCTCACAGCGATTCCCATTGAAAATAACGGAGAAACAACCTGAGCTTCTATAAACCCAGAGAATATATTCATAAGAATTTTAGGCACAACATATACTCAACAAAAATATAAACGCAACACTTTTGGTTTTGCTCCCATTTTGTATGAGATGAACTCAAAGATCTAAAACTTTTTCCACATACACAATATCACCATTTCCCTCAAATATTGTTCACAAACCAGTCTAAATCTGTGATAGTGAGCACTTCTCCTTTGCTGAGATAATCCATCCCACCTCACAGGTGTGCCATACCAAGATGCTGATTAGACACCATGATTAGTGCACAGGTGTGCCTTAGACTGCCCACAATAAAAGGCCACTCTGAAAGGTGCAGTTTTGTTTTATTGGGGGGGGATACCAGTCAGTATCTGGTGTGACCACTATTTGCCTCATGCAGTGCAACACATCTCCTTCGCATCATCCGTGAAGAGAACACCTCTCCAACGTGCCAAATGCCAGCGAATGTGAGCATTTGCCCACTCAAGTCGGTTACGACGACGAACTGGAGTCAGGTCGAGACCCCGATGAGGACGACGAGCATGCAGATGAGCTTCCCTGAGACGGTTTCTGACAGTTTGTGCAGAAATTCTTTGGTTATGCAAACCGATTGTTTCAGCAGCTGTCTGAGTGGCTGGTCTCAGACGATCTTGGAGGTGAACATGCTGGATGTGGAGGTCCTGGGCTGGTGTGGTTACACGTGGTCTGCGGTTGTGAGGCTGGTTGGATGTACTGCCAAATTCTCTGAAACACCTTTGGAGACGGCTTATGGTAGAGACATGAACATTCAATACATGAGCAACAGCTCTGGTTGACATTCCTGCTGTCAGCATGCCAACTGCACGCTCCCTCAAATCTTGCGACATCTGTGGCATTGTGCTGTGTGATAAAACTGCACTTTCAGAGTGGCCTTTTATTGTGGGCAGTCTAAGGCACACCTGTGCACTAATCATGGTGTCTAATCAGCATCTTGATATGGCACACCTGTGAGGTGGGATGGATTATCTCAGCAAAGGAGAAGTGCTCACTATCACAGATTTAGACTGGTTTGTGAACAATATTTGAGAGAAATGGTGATATTGTGTATGTGGAAAAAGATTTAGATCTTTGAGTTCATCTCATACAAAATGGGAGCAAAACCAAAAGTGTTGCGTTTATATTTTTGTTGAGTGCAATGTTAATGCTGTTGTCCGTGTGCAGTGGTTTAAGCCTGATCAGAGCGTCTCAATGCACTTCTCAGTGTTAATGACATCTCGCAGAGTGACGACCTCTCCGAAGTTTTGCGAGATTTGAAACCTCAAAAGGGCGAATATAGATCAGTGGTACAGAGTCAATACTAAAAGTTAGTGGTAACTGCCGCTAAATTTTTTTGCAGTTTATCAGTTTAGCGTTATAAAAGTTAACTTTTCAATTAGGGGTTTAATGGTTATTGAAGCTAACTTTACTGTTAGCTATGCCCACCACTGAGAACATGCTAATTATTGGTCTCCACACAGCGTGGGAGTAATTATAAAAACTTTTGGTCTAATTTTCCACATGTTACAAAGCATTGTCGTCGTCCCCCCCCCCCCCCCCCCCCCCGCATATATAGTAATGGTAAATGCCACATTGACAGAACCATTTATGAACATTAATACACATATATGCAATTTATTCTTGCAAAACAGAAGATATGTAGTGCGTGAGTGAACGTGGTGTGCATGTGTGAACCCCATACACCCTTCCCGATCAGCCTACAACCTCCTACTCAAAGCCAACCGACAACTTCTGTCAGGAAGGGCCGACCACCAAAACAACACAAAGACAGACAAGAACAAAAGACAAGTGGTGAAGGCAGTAACTGAAGTGAGACATCGAGGAGACGGGGCCCCAACCATACAACATACCAGGACAAACAACGACATATGAACAAACAGTGACAGCAACAGTCTGTTTCTAATTAGTGAGCATCCATAGCGTAATCTAGGACACCAGAGTCTTGATCCCCCTGAGAGCACCCAAAACTGAATTGTGGTGAGAGCACAAACATGCAACCATCCACACACAGATCACAGCTATGGAGGCACAGGGAGCAGCCCCATACCCAAGAGAAGGGCACAGGGTGCCGCCCAGAACCACACCACCAGGGCCCCGGCTCTGAAGGTGGAGCAAGCGGCAGCAAAGAAGGGGGGCAAAGGAGCCACCACAACTGAATCCAAAGCATGGACAGGGACCACCAAGTCATACGAGGGCAGGGCGCGGCCCCCAGACAAGAGGCGAGGCCCAACCCACGGGGCCAGGTAGCACGCAAGGTGCTCCCAACACCCAAGTTCCCCCCAGTGTAGCCAGCAGAACCCCTCCAAACTCCCCTCCAGCCCCCAATCCACCCTCCTCCCCAGACCCCACAGCCCAAGATCAGAAGACCACCCAAGTGAGGCCACCCCACGGAGACCACAGCCCCCATCCCCCAGCAGCTGTCGGCTCCCCAGTGCCAACATCCACCCCCCACTCGTGCCCCGCCACCACCACACACCCCTGGCCCCACAGCCCCAGAGCAGGGCCCCGGGACCATTACAGAACAGGCGAAGCAGACCCCCCACCCCAGAGCCCCAGACATCCACAGCCATTTGGGGCCAACCCCACATGCCACACTCACCCTACCTACCAACCCCACCATAGTTGTTATAATTAATCTGTCTTGCTGTGTGTGACCCCCTAAGTGAGCAAAGATAATGTGTTGCATTAAAAGCAGGGCAGGAGACGGCAGGTGGTAGACTGCCGTGGGAGGCCGCGGCACACCACTGCGCCACAGCCTGCCCTGCAAACCCACCACCGCCTAGTGACCCCCGACTCTAAATTCGTGAGTGTGTTTACTAAATATGTAGAAATAAAGTGTGTGCATTAAAATGGCAGGGCAGGAGTGGTGGATGGAGATCGCAGTGGAAGGCTGCAGTGGAAGGCTGCAGTGGAAGGCTGCAGTGCACAGCTGCGCCACAGACTGCCCCGCAAACCCATCCCCAACACGTTACTGCAAAACTATATGAACCGTATAATGTGCTACTTAAAACTCAATATGATGTGCATGCATGTACTAAGCTGGTGAAGTGCATTAAAAGGGGTGTGACATGTGAGGCCCAATCCCAAGCAGCCGGCTGAAGGAGAGGCACGGCGCATGTAGCGGGCCACATATACTGGCCCCACCGGGCCCCTGGCCTAACCCCAGACCCAGCGGAGGCGCCAGGGAATTCACGAGATGGGGGGAGATGGGCAGCCCCAGAGGAGTACCGGAACCCCAGGGGAGGAACAAACCAACAGTGGGGACAGGGGGCCAGGGAGCTGTAGATGGACGGACCACCCTGCTTGGAGTTCCCCAAACCAGGGAAGGCACGAGATAGGACCCCGGAGCGGCAGGGGCAGCCGAGAAGCCATAGGGACACAGGCGGGCCACATACACCCGAGCCACGTGGAAAGGTAACACCCCCCCGCCCAGGTACCGGATCCCAACCCACCAATGACAGAGCAGATAGACCCAACGTGAAAAGGAACGATGGCCACCCAGTTATCCCCCCCTCCCCATCACCACCACCCCCACCACCAATAGGACCAGCATTGTAATTTTCATGCCCACTCTAGATAACTTGAACAGAAAAAAAAGTATTTGAACACTTGTACCATTTTCATTTAGAGTACTATTACAGTGATGAAATGTACACTAGCTACACAATATTTATGTCCATTAAATTATTAATAACATGGTGATATTTTCAGACAAAATTTTAAATATGTGCCGTCAACATGGGATACCCCCCCCCCCCCCAAAAAAAAGCAGGGTTTTATTTATTTAATTCTCTGTTGATTTCCTGCAAATAGTGGGAGCCCAGATATTATGTGCGTATATATATAAAATTATTATTATTATTATTATTATTTTATTTATTCATTCATTTTTTGTCTTTTTGAGGTACTTTTTTGTATTTATGAAGTTCCTCAGGAGCCAGCCCTGTATAGCATACAGTTCCCCTTATTGGATTTAAAGCATTACTCCAGGGGGACCTTTAACGCTTCTCTTGATTTCAGAGCGGCAGTGGAAGCTTGAAATATCATAGGCACAGTCTTCCACCTCACCTGGACAGGTGTACACCACGCCATCATCAGTAATGTTGGCTCAAAGCAGCAGTATGTGTGTAATGATGCAGGACAAATAAACAGAGGGGTTAAATAACACGGCGGGCCACAGCTCCGATAATAATGTGCTATAATCATAAGTACAGGGGGGGAGCGGGACAGATGAGCCGTGAATAAAGGCTTGGTGTGACATAATTTACTGTCTGCTGGTCCGCTCACATCAGAGCGTCCACACTGTGTTTGAGCAGATTGAACCAGCTAGTTCATGATTCTGTACTACTAGTCAAAGCTGGGACTCACATGGTTATGATGCATTTGACTTCTACATTTGACTTCTTTTAAACAAAGTCTACGAGGGCTGTCCGTAAAGTATAGGTCCTTTTTATTTTTTTCAAAAACTATATGGATTTCATTCATATGTTTTTACGTCAGACATGCTTGAACCCTCGTGCGCATGCGTGAGTTTTTCCACGCCTGTCGGTGACGTCATTCGCCTGTGAGCACTCCTTGTGGGAGGAGTCGTCCAGCCCCTCGTCGGAATTCCTTTGTCTGAGAAGTTGCTGAGAGACTGGCGCTTTGTTTGATCAAAATTTTTTCTAAACCTGTGAGACACATCGAAGTGGACATGGTTCGAAAAATTAAGCTGGTTTTCAGTGAAAATTTGAACAGCTGATGAGAGATTTTGAGGTGATTCTGTCGCTTTAAGGACTTTTCACGGTGCGAGACGTCGTGCAGCGCTCTCAGGCAGCGTCATCAGCCTGTTTCAAACTTAAAACCTCCACATTTCAGGCTCTATTGATCCAGGACGTCGTGAGAGAACAGAGACGTTTCAGAAGAAGTCGGTTTCAGCATTTTATCCGGATATTCCACTGTTAAAGGAGATTTTTTTAATGAAAGACGTGCGGACGGGTCGCGGTGGCACAGGAAAAACACCTCCGTGTTGATAACCATTTGTTAAAATCCAGTTGGCTTTTGATGGCTTTCAGTGGAGTGAGTATATGAGAAATTGTTTATCAGCTGGAGATGTTCCAACTTGTCCTTAAGGCTTCCAACAGAGGTGTTTTTCCTGTGACGGAGCATCACAGATGCTAGTTTTTGAACTTAGCACTGGTAACAATCTGGATGGTCTTTTTCCTCTTTTGTCCAGAGGACATGACGTCCATGAGTTCCAAAAACAATTTGAAATCTGGACTCATCAAACCACAGCACACTTTTCCACTTTGCTTCTGTCCATTTCCAATTAGCTCGGGCCCACAGAAGGTGGCGACGAGATCAGATTTTAAGGTTCTGCTACTAATCTATAAAATTATTCATGGACTGGCACCTCCCTACCTAGCTGACCTAATTAAACCTTACATACTGGCCCGGGCTCTACGTTCTCAGGGTGCAGGACTACTTTGTGTCGCTAGGGTGAATAAAAAGTCTGTGGGTCACAGAGCTTTCTCTTATTGTGCCCCTGTTCTGTGGAATGATCTCCCTGCGTCAATAAAACAATCAGATTCTGTGGAGACTTTCAAGTCCAGACTTAAGACACACTTCTTTTCCCTTTCATATGGATAGCATACTGGTACAGTTTTGTTTTACGCTTTTTACTCCTTTAATTCATGTTATTAGTAATTGAAACGGGCCGCGGCCTCAACTTTACCTAAATTCTGGGTCTTTTAGTGAAGCTTAAGGCTAGCAGCCGGCAATCACCTTAGTATTTCTTCTGTTTTTCTTGTTGATTAATGTTGGCAAATTATACAGTATTTTTTTGTCTTTCTGATGCATGATTCTGTTTTTTCTCTGTTTAAGGTGCAGCTCCATCCAGAGATGGGAGTTGTATTTGTGTTGGCGACCCTCCTGTCCTGTGCACCAACAGCAATTCTTGTATATTTGTCCGTGAATTGTTCTGTGAATTGTTTCTGTAATTTATGTTTGTAGCATGGCCCAAGCAGAGGTCACTCCTTTGAGTCTGGTCTGCTTGAGGTTTCTTCCTAAGAGGGAGTTTTTCCTTACCACTGTTGCTCTGAGGGTTGGTAAGGTTAGACCTTACCTGTGTAAAGCGCCTTGAGGCAACTCTGTTGTGATTTGGAGCTATATAAAGGAAATAAATTGAAATTGACGTTTCTGGATGTTATTGATGTATGGCTTTCAATTTGCATGGTAGAGTTTTAAGTTGCACTTGTAGATGTAGCGACGAACTCTGTTAACTGACAATGGCTTTCTGAAGTGTTCCTGAGCCCACGCGGTAAGATCCTTGACACAATGATGTTGGTTTTTAATGTAGTGCCGCCAGAAGGATCGGAGGTCACGGGCATTCAATGTTGGTTTTCAGCCTTGGCACTTACATGTAGAAAGTTCTCCAGATTCTCTGAATCTTCTGATTATATTATGGACTGTAGATGATGGAATCCCCTAATTCCTTGCAATTAAACGTTGAGAAACATTGCACTTAAACTGTTGGACTATTTTTCATGCAGTTGTTCACAAAGTGGTGATCCTCACCCCATCTTTGCTTGTGAATGGCTGAGATTTTTTGGGATGCTCCTTTTATACCCAGTCATGAGTGTCCTCAGTTCCCAAACACTTATTGAGTGTTGTTAGAAGGAAAGGTGATGTAACACAGTGGTAAACATACCACTGTCCCAGCATTTTTTAAATGTGTTGCGGGCATTAATTTAAAAAAAGAGCAAATATGTGCACAAAAACAATAAAGTTTATCAGTTTGAACATTAAATATCTTGTCTTTGTGGTGTATTTAATTGAATATAGGTTGAAGAGGATTTGCAAATCATTATATTCTGTTTTTATTTACATTTTACACAACGTCCCAACTTCATTGGAATTGGGGTTGTATTCATATATATATATACAATGCATCATTTCAAGTTGTATATAAAGAAACTTGAATTATTTTTTTCGATGTGATATTACCTGGAGAATTTGTGTACATTTTATAGTCACTGTATTTTTTGTGAACAACTGAGACCTTTTTTATTTTTAAGTTCTGGGAAGACAAAATGTTCTGCAAGAGAGTAGACTGTTTGTGGACAGATTTATTCAAGACATTTTTAAGACGTGCGGCATTGCAACATTACGTTACCTTTACAGAAATAAGAATTCTGAAATTCAGGTTTAAATAAGTTAAATAAACAAATGTAATTTAGAATATCGTCACATTTTAATGAGGAGAAGGGAAACCACAAGCCTTCATTAAATTTGTTAAAGCTCATATAAACACGCCGCAGTGAGCACACATTGCACGTTTAATTTTGCTCATAAAACTTCACAGCTGAATGAGTTCATTAATGAGAAGATTAGAGGGATTCATAACAGCAGCTTCTGTGCTCAAACATTTATTTATCATGATTAAACAAAAGGCCCTGCTGGCAGTGAAGGGTTGAAGGTCAGGTCACATGTTTCACCGTGTAAAAGAAGGACGGCATGAACTGATTCATGTGACGCGATTTGTGAAAAATGAAACCAAGATGAAGATAACACATGTTGGACGTTTGAGGTCCTTCATAAGCTGCACAGCAGCTACAGCAGGGCGGAGCCACATGCAATCACAGGAAACCATATCCGAGTCAGATAATCCAGATCTAACTAGAGCACCGCTCTCGTAGAGTGCAAACCTCTGCCAACACTAGTTTCCCATTCCACAAATTTTTACCTTGGAAAAAAATTTCAAGGTCAAAGTCCTGCCTGAAGCTTTTCATTAGCAAAAATACAACACAGAATATAGATCAAAAGAGCTTTTCAATGTTAAAAAGAATCAAATATCGCTCAATCCACAATACAAATCAGATGCAGATCAAACTTAGTCTGTTCATTGAGAGTGTCAGTTTGCACCTCATTGTCACAAATGAGAGTGGTTGAGTCATTTTCATTGAGATATAACACAAAATGTACACCAAATGGTTTTTAAATATTAAATTCAAATGTCCACAAAATCCACAATCCGGATCAGATCCAGATCAAACTTTGTCAGGTGATAGTTGGTGACATTCTGCACCTCATTTTCAAATATGAGAGTGATTGGGGCACGTTTGATTAAGATATGGTTAGAATTTCTGGCAACCAAAAATGTAAAAAAATAAATAAATAACAAAGCTCGCAGGAGGTTATTTTTCGGAAAAATCAAAAAAGGCTTATTTTCAAAAACTGCAAAGGAAACTCTTGTTCCTATTACAGGTCACATGACGTGTAAGGTGACATTGTGGGTCATGACATCGGTGTGTGAATGGGTGAATGTGAGGCATAATTGTAAAGTGCTTTGAGTGTCTGATGCAGATGGAAAAGCACTATATAAATGCAGTCCATTTAAAATGTAGTCCATATATAATGTAAAATATACATTAAACGGGGTTTTCAATGTTAAATTTAAATGGCCACAAAATGTATAATCTGGATCAGATCCACATCAAATTTTTCCATCCAATAAAAGATACCATCCTACATAACGTTTTCAAATATGAAAGAAATTTGATCTGTTTTGACAGGTATGAATTTTTGGAAACTCGTTCAATGTTAAAGATAGGGATTTTTCCAATTTTCCAACATTTTTCCTGACTTTCCCCTTTGACTTATGACCTTGAAAACTGAATCACTTCTTTCCTATCAGGATATCAATCTTCAGTAAAAAATGAATAATGATATATGAAAAAATGTGGGCTTCAGACTGTTCACAACAAACAGACAGACAACAGGGGTGATAACATAACTTCCTCCGACGTCACTGGTGGAGGCAATAAAACAGGCCAGAATCTGTTCCGACAACTGGCACAGTTATGGCTAGCTCATGAAATGGAGAGGATGAACACAAATGTAATGGAATTACCTTTATCTCGTGGGACATGAGTGTGCGACTTAACCTAGTATCTAGTTATTTAATGAAACCTAACTTCAGGCAAAATATCCTTTACAACAGACACAGAGAAACAAGCAAACATAAGCAGAGGCGGTATCATTTTTTTTAACATTTATTAACTAGACTGGATATTCTTTGCAGTGTCATTTTGCCTCTAGTCTAAAATCTAATATCTAAATCAAGATATCTGCAATTAGATTTTGTCAAGTCAAAACTCTAAGATATCTGTAATAAAGATTTAACTAGTATGATTCAAATGACATTGACA
This sequence comes from Thalassophryne amazonica, assembly GCF_902500255.1. Classification (NCBI taxonomy): domain Eukaryota; kingdom Metazoa; phylum Chordata; class Actinopteri; order Batrachoidiformes; family Batrachoididae; genus Thalassophryne; species Thalassophryne amazonica. The sequence goes on from NC_047118.1 coordinate 73,711,051, forward strand.
TTCATTCATGTGTATGAGGGTTTCGTTATTGATATCTGCAGCTGAATTGTAGATGTCTAGAATTCCATTTTCAGATAAACAGTAAAATTCTGATGTGTCATAATTCAAGTTCAAAATGTCTTTAATTCCCCTCAGTTCAAGATATATACATTGTTATTGTTAGATATTTTCAACTGGGTTTCAGCTCATCAGAATGACATTGTAGATATCTTAAACTTGAATTATAGCCATAGTCATGATGTAATTGTACATATCTGAAATTTCAATTAGAGAATCTGAAATTGCAGATATATTTAACTTTCATTCTTTCTAGATATTAGTCTGGTCTGGACATTATGGACGATGCCAGTCACCCTCTGCACACCAACATCAGCAACCAGAGGAGCTGCTACAGCCACAGACTGCTCTTTCCCAAGTGCAGAAGCAACAGACTGAAAAAGTCCTTTGTCCCTCAGGACATCAGACTGTACAACTCCTCACTCAGGGGGAGGAGGAGTAACAGGAGGACAGGAATGAGAGGAACAGTAGTAGCCAGTAAACCAATATTGATCAGCCACATTACTTTGTCACTGTATATAGGCCCCCTGGCCCACACTCTGAATTCTTAGATTAATTTGGTGAGATCATCTCTAACTTGTCGACTAGTGTAGATAACATTCTAATTATTGGTAACATCAACATTCATATAAATAAGTCGTCTGATCCCCTCTGCAAATCATTGAAGGAAATTGTGGATGCATTAGGATTTCAGCAATGCATTCAGGATTCAAAGCACATTAGTGGAAATACCCTGGATTTGGATCTCGCACATGGTATTGCTGTCACATATATTGACGTCATCCCTCTCCGATCACTCACTTATTAGGTTTACAGTTTTGCTGTCGTGTTTAGTGGAACAACAACCTTATTTATCATTGCAGTGACACATCAACTCCTCAACTACAACTGAACTCGAAGCTAGACTGCCTCATATCTTAGCTTCACATATGGAAAATGCCTAATCAGTAGACAATCTTGTGGACAGTTTAAACTCAGTGCTCAAAACTACACTCAACATGATTGCACCACCAATATTAAAACCACGCCCCCCAAAATACAGTCACCTTGGTTCAATGATTACTTGCTTGACCTCCAGCATAAGGCTAGAGGTCCAGAACGGAAATGGTGTAGTTCAACATTAGAAGTATTCCACCTTGCGTGGCGTGATGCTATCTTAGACTATAAGGATGCATTACTGGCTACAAAGTGGACCTATTACTCTGATTTGATCAACAAAAATAAGCATAACTCAAACGTCTTGCTTGACATGGTGACAACACTTATTCATGGACAACCACCTGTAGTTTGCTCTCCTTTTACAGTACAAGATTTCATGGATTACTTTGAGAAGAAAATAGAAGACATTAGGTTAAACATATCCCAGCATGCCTCAACCCAGCCACTACACCCTGCTATTGAGGTGGGCGCCATTACTGAGGTATTACCTAGATTTACCTAGATTACAATTTGAGAGTATCGCTCTAGGCATGCTGACGAAAGTCGTAACGTCCACAAAAAGCACAACCTGTCTATTTGATCCTATACCAGCAAAACTGTTTAAGAACCTGTGGCCCACTCTTGGGCTGACTGTGCTGGAAATGATTAATCTTTCTTTAACTTCTGGATCTGTTCCTAAATGTTTCAAATCTGCAGTGATTAAACATTACTTAAAAAACCTAATCTTGACCCTAGTGTATTGAAAAACTATTGGCCAATATCAAATCTATCATTTTGCTCTAAAATTCTGGAAAAAGTGGTGTCATGGCACCTCATAGACTATCTTACTGAGAATAATCTCTTTGAGCCACTGCAGTCTGCTTTTAGAAAATATCATTCCACAGAGACAGCTCTCACTAAAGTGGTGAATGATCTTCTGCTTGCAATGGATTCAGACACCACTATGGTTCTGGTGCTGTTATATCTCAGTGCTGCATTTGATACCGTGGATCATCATATTCTACTTGATAGGCTGGAAAATCACTTTGGAATTACTGGGAGTACCCTTGCATGGTTGATGTCATACTTGACTAGTCGTTCTCACTGTGTTTTGTACAATAATACTACCTCTAACCTTAGTGACATGAAATTTGGGGTTCCACAGGGGTCCGTCTTAGGCCCCCTGCTTTTGTCCCTTTATATAGCACCCCTTGGGCACATATTGCAGCATTTTGGGAATACCTTTCACTGCTAGGCTGATGATACTCAGTTATATATGCCGATAACTGCTGGTAATCTCATTCACATAAAATCCTTAGAAGATTGCCTTGCAATAGTGAGAAGTTGGATGTCTAGAAACTTCCTACTTTTAAATTCTGATAAGACTAAAATGATGGTTCTTGGTCCAGTGAGACATCGGTATCAATTTGACCAGTTAACGCGTAGCCTAGGCTCATGTGTCATACATCACACTGACAAAGTGAGGAACCTTGGGGTAGTTTTTGATCCTGCATTGTCCTTTGACCTCCACATTAGAAATATTACGAGGACTGCTTTCTTCCACCTGCAAAATATAGCAAAAATTCGTCCCATCCTGTCTATGGCTGATGCTGGGACCCTGATCCATGCGTTTGTCTCTTCTAGATTGGACTCCTGCAATGTTCTATTTTCTGGTTTACCGCAGTCCAGCATTAGGGCTCTCCAATTGGTTCAAAATGCTACAGCCTGACTTTTGACACAAAGCAGAAAGTTTGACCACACCCATTTTGGCATCCCTTCACTGGCTTCCTGTCCCAATGAGATCATGGACTGGCTCCTCCCTACCTAGCTGAACTAATTCAACTTTACATACCGGCCCGGGCTTTGCATTCTCAGGGTGCAGGACTACTTTGTGTCCCTAGGGTGAATAAAAAGTCTGTGGGTCACAGAGCTTTCTCTTATCATGCCCTGTTCTGTGGAATGATCTCCCTGCATCAATAAAACAGTCAGATTCTGTAGAGACTTTCAAGTCCAGACTTAAGACGCACTTATTTTCCCTTTCATCTGACTGGCATAGTATGTTGCTATGCTTTTTACTCATTTAAATTCATTTTATTAGGAAACGGAGCCGGCCGCGGCCTCAACTTTATCTAAATTCTGGGTCTTTTAGTGAAACTTAGGGCTAGTGGCCAGTGATCACCTTAGTATTTCTTTTGTTCTTTTTGTTGCTTAATGCTGACAAATTATACTGTATTTGTTGTTTTTCTGATGCCTGATTCTGTTTTTTTTCCTCTCTGTTTGAAGCGTGGCTCCATCTCTGGATGGAGCCGTGCCTGGTGTCTGTTTCTGAAACTCTTCTGTCCTGTGCACCGGCAACATTTCTTGTATGTTTGTTTTGTGAATTGTTTTATAATTTGTGTCTGTAGCATGGCCCAAGCAGAGGGTCACCCCTTTGAGTTTGGTCTGCTTGAGGTTTCTTCCTCAGAGGGAGTTTTTCCTTACTACTGCTGCTCTGGGGGTTAGTAAGGTTAGACCTTACTTGTGTGAAGGGCCTTGAGGCAACTTTGTTGTGATTTGGCACGATATAAATGAAATGAAATAAAATGAAATGAACTCTTGATCAGTATGCCTGGTATTTATATTGTGAATTTATATTGCAAACAGTTTTTCTTTCCTACTTTCACATTTGATGCCCTGTATGCTTCTATACAATGCTGCTGGAACCTTAATTTCCCTAAGGGAGTCTTCCCAAGGGATCAATAAAGTTCTATCTAATCTAATCCAATCTAAATATAATTACAAATCTCTTGAATTAGAGTTATGACACAAAATGACATCACAGATCTGTAGCTATGTAAAAATTAATGCTATGACAAGTGGAAGGCAGGAAATAGCAGCTTGCCATAGAGGTGGTTTTGCTCAAACTTTTTAGTCTGTGGAGTTTGGGCCTTAAGGTGGTGTCATACATCATTTGCTGGCCTGTGTGGACTGAGTAGGGGGCATGAAAAGTACAATGGTGCAGTTGATAGCAATGGAGTAAATTTCCAACAGTAATTCAGGAAAAGTTTCAACCACAACTTCTGCAGTTTAGGTAATTACCCAAACCCACACTGGTTAATCAAGGATTAAAATTTGATTCCAACAAACACTGCTGTTTTAACATTCAATATTGACTGTGGTTCTTTGTGTGGCAGAGGCCAGCAGGAGTTGCTGTGCAATGGTAGCCAACAGGCCTCACTTCCCCAACAGCTAAAGGATACTCAGGCTAGGACCTGGGTTTCTAGCCAACTAGTCAGAGTGTCCGCCTCTCATGCCGGAGATTGCGAGTTTACGTCCTGAGGGGAGTGAAGGGCAGGAGTCACAACACACACAACAGAGAGTACAGCTGCTGCATTTGCAGCCTATGTTGATTTACTCAGAGTGGATGAATGGGGTGCTTTGTTGAAGATTCTAAAAATCATGAAATCCCCAACAAGTTCCTGGACATCACAGCTAGGTATTGTGAGTTCTGTGCAGAGCCGGGGTGGAGTCTCTGACTTTTTCCTGTGAATTGTGGCGTTTCTCAGGGATGTGTTCTGGCTCCACTGTTCAATGCTTGCATGGTCTGGGGAGGGGAGGAAAGGGTTACCGACCTTGACTTCACAAATTAAGATGCAATCTTTACAGAATCAATGGATACCTTGATTGCTGCACTTAAGACGTTGTGTGAAGAGATAGAGTGTCTGTTTTCTGATTTTTATGGGTCAAGACTAAGATCAGGGCTTTCAGGGACTTCATGGACTTCGCCATCTGTGATATTCATGTTTCTGGGTCCTGTAACTTTGAGATTGAGAGATGCCCGGGAACAACTCATGGAGTCATGAGGCTCCCAGATAGAGGTGCCACTTGATGCAAGAGAATGGTTATGGTACCATACTTCACAGACTAAGGGCGTCTTAGACGAGGTGCAGGATTACCTCTATCAGTGTAGTTGGGTGGAGGTTATGGTTTCAGCTCTGTTTGTTTGTCTGTTTGTGAACAGCCTGTAACCCACAATTTTTCATATATTGTTATGAATTTTTTTTTACAGAGAATTCATATTCTGATAAGTAAGAACTGATTTATTTTTCAAATCATAGGTCAAAGTCAGGAAAAATCATGGAAAACTGGAAAAATCCCAATCCTTTTACATTAAACAAATTTTCAAAAATTCTTAATTCTCTCAAAAAAAGATCAAATGTCCTTCATATTTGAAAACGTTATATAGGATGGTATCCTTTGTCGAATGACAAAGTTTGATCCAGATCTGATCTCGATTTTGGTCAAATTGTGCATGAATTTTGCATGAAGCAGGAATCGTATGCGATACATTTAAAATAGTAGCTGCCTCCAATGTCTCGTACACCTGTTGCTACAACTATTTGCGCACACCAGTGGCTGAAAGACAGAGTGTGTCCTGTGAGAGCCCATCGAACCCTCTCGTGGCACGTGTTGAAGAAATTCCAACTGACACACATGAACATCTACCACCGCTCACATGGCACTTAGAAAATGTGTGGCCATTCACGCTGTTAGCACGAAAACAGTCAGCAGACGATCACTGTCGAGCTGGATGTGAAATTCATCTAAGTGCCCCCACGACTGTGAAGTTGCAAAAAGCAACACACATGTGGTGCATGTGTCTCACACCTGTGCATGTGTGTGCCCCCCCAACACATCTGGCAAGGACACTTACATAAAATGCTGATAAGTATGTACAGGTCTGATCACATGGGGGCCAGACAGCCAGCTCTGATCACACACAGCACGGGGAGGGGCCTGTCAGCTCTATCGCAGCACACTGACAGTTGAATGATGGCTCAGTGCACATATTTAAAACACAGAAACCACCGCCAGGACAGGTATATAAATAATTCCGACAATACCTACATATGCAATTACATAACAAATAACGAAAAGAATAATCACATAACAGAAACACATTGATCTGGGCGCTGAACGGACAAGGATGGGGGGGGTTGTCTGCTCACAACTGCTGCTGTTAGATCTCTGTTCCTGGACGTCCCAGCTGGAGAATACGTCCTGTATTTTGAAGGACATGGACTTACAACAGTCCTCCGTGAGGAGCGTGTCTCTGCCTGCTGTCCTCATGTGGAAATACATAAAACATCTTTTGCCTTTGCGAAGGCCTGCAGTAGCTGCACACAGCACATCTCGTTCATGTCCTTGTTGATTTCAGGCATTTTCTGCACCTTTTATGGGACAGTGATGGTAGTTCAGTGGTAAAGTTTCTGGCTGGCAACCAGAATTTTTGGAAATTGCAGGTTCGATTCCCGTGAGTGGCATGTATTTTTTTTTTCACAGCAGCCGCGCGATGTGGTTACACATCCCGCGTGTTCCCGCATGCGCATAATCATCACAGCTACATCATTCAGGCCTGCCCGTCAGCTCAATGTGTTTGTGGTTTGCTCATACGAGCTGCTCCGCCATGATTCACCCTGATTTGTACTTGTTCATACTATGTGTGAAGTGGCCGTAAGTTAATTTATGAATAGTCACTTCTAACTAGACTTTGATCTTGAAAATTTTTTCCAAGGTAAAAATTTGTGGAATTGGAAACTAGTGTTGGCTGAGGTTTGCACTGGTGCTCTACTTATAGATTGCACTGTGAAGGAATGTCAGCAAAAACATTTTGGCCATGTGGGATATCTCTCTGAGCTCCCCTCGGGATGTGAACTTGTGATCTCCGGCATAGGAGGCAGATGCTCTGAGCAGTTGGATAAAAACTATATAAAGGCTGAGTGGATCCTTGTCATTTCATTGGTGCTTTGTATGTCATGTGACATGGATTATTCCTCCATTTGTGTTGCATTGCATTTAGTGTGCAAATTTGGTTCCATTTACTGTGCAAATTGGTTCCATACATTTTGTACCATTGCACACTGTGAACCCCACCCCACGCACACACTAGTGGGGGTGACATTTAGCTAAACATGGCACAATTTGTTTTGCTGAAGGACGGTGATTTGAATGAGCTAATTGATGGTGCTAATTCCCCTAACACACAAATCCACAAATCCACGATGCCGTAAGCTGTCTGGGGGAATGAAGAGCTGTTAGGATGAAAAGCTTGAAAAGCTTGAAAATTTCTAACGTGATTTTTTTTGCTTTGCCTCATTGAATGGAACATTCCAGCTTTCACCTCATCAAATATTCATACCATTGATCTCATAAACATTTGTTATTTGTATCCTATTGCACAGCGACGCCTGCTGGCCTCCGTCACACTGGCGCATACACTGCAAAAACTGATATCTAAAAAAGTAAAAAAAAAAAAAAAAAAAAAAAGACTTGTATAAAGAAAATGTGACTTAATTTTTGTCTAAATACAAAAATAATCTTGCCAAGCATTTTTTTATATAAGACAAAAAAATGTCTTATTTTGGGAAAATGTATCTCACTTTTTCTTAATAAGTTTTTCCAGCTCATATTGAGCTGTATTTAACCAGTAACAAGGAAAGGCAATGGATTTTAAATCATACAAGCAAAGGAATAAGATTGTTTTCCTTATTTTAAGACCAAACTAATCTTAAAATAAGAATTCTGTCTGGTTTTAAAGGCACATTTTGATTATTTTGCTCGTTTTAAGAATTCTAACCAAGTAAATTTTTCTTACCCCATTGGCAGATTTTGGATTATTTGATGTATTTTGAGAGGCACAGTTTTTGCAGTGTAGGTGCCTCTGTGTTGAGAACCTCAGTGGCTGGAGAAGGTAAAAGACATGCTCATGATTCACCTGGCTGCAGCAGATGGATGTTACTTTGGAGAGGTGGCCAGGGATCGGTTGTCTGCCTGGATGGTTGCTGTCTGCAACCTGTGGTGGTTGCAAGGTGTGGTGGATGCATGGTACTAGGACACGATCACAGACTTGAGTGTACATAGGGACTACCAGCCTTTGGTTGGTATGATTGGTTGGCAGTTAAACATCATGGGAGTCGGACACTCTGTCCAATCCAACCAGGCTGATCAGTATGTAATATATCTCCATCTTTGGAGTAAATCCTAAATCACAAGAGTGGCTGATGCAGTCCACTGAGACCTGCTGGATCAATAACGTCTGGCTGAATGTTACTTGTGACTGGGAACGGCAGTTAAACTAAAGTCTGTCTCCCAGGGCGTCCGTTCCCTCCTGTCAGTGTGTCCGTCCCCTCCTGTCCATGCAGCTTCCTCATAAAGTGAGCAGCAGAGAACTCAATCCCTGGCACAGCAGCCTGGATCACTCTCATGGATCGGCTTCACTGTGGTCGTCTAGTAAAAGTAGGTGTGCACCACACAAAGCAGTAAAGAGATTTCTCGTAAAAGTCTCTCACAGCCGCCACACGCACACGGCTGTGTAATAAGCACCATATGAACATTCATGCACAGAGATACACATGCATGTCCGTGTCTTTTATTGGAGCATTTCTACACACTGGCTGAGATACACAAACATAAGTGACATCACACAGCAATGATGAATCAGCCTGCTGGTGAGGTGTTGCCATGACAACAACCACATCGTTAATGTCTCGGAGACTAGAGGAAGGTGACCACACCCCTATTCTCATCCATGGAACAGAGGTGAAGATGGTTAGCGGCTCCTAGTGTCGTGGTGTCCACATCCCCAAAGACCTAACCTCAGGTCCAGCTCCAGGTTTTTATAGAGGATTTGGGGGTGGTGGAGGGGGGCGGTGGTGCGAGAGTGTCAGCCTGCTGTAGGTTGGTATCATGGACACAAGCTTCAACAAAGACTTTTGAGGTTTTACTGCATCTTAGGTTGTTAGACTGAAGTCACACTATGAGCGGGTGCTGTGGCAGTCCAGTGCAACACGCCAGACTGGAAGCTCAGTGATGTCTTACAGCAATATTATACAGTTAATCCTCATGCAAAAATATCTAACATCACAGTTACAAAGATTAAATTATTTCATAAAATCACTAACGAGTTAGCACGTTAATATTACCTGACGAAGATTAGCTCATTTGGAACCGTTTAGGCCAACGGTGTATCCAGAAAGTATTCACAGTGCTTCACTTTATGCACATTTTATTATGTGTTTATTTTTTCCCCTAAAAATTCTACACACAATACCCCATAATGACAATGTGAAAAAGTTTTGAGATTTTTGCAAATTTGTTTAAAAAAAAAGAATTCACATGTACATAAGTATACACAAAACTGAGCTCAGGTGCATCTGGTTTCCAATGATGTTTCTATAGCTTAATCGAAGACCACGTGGGGCAAATTCCATTGATTGGACATGATTTGGAAAGGCACATGTCTACATATATGGTCCCACAGTTGACAGTGCATGTTAGAGCACAAACCAAGCATGAAGTCAAAGGAAGTCTCAAGGCACAAATCTGGGGAAGGGAACAGAAACATTTCTGCTGCTTTGAAGGTCCCAATGAGCACAGTGGCCTCCGTCATCCTTAAATGGAAGAAGTTCAGATCCACCAGAACTCGTCCTAGAGGTGGGCGCTGTCTAAACTGAGTGATCGCAGGAGAAGGGCCTTAGGCAGGGAGATGCCCAAGAACCCGATGGTCCAGCATTCCTCTGTGGAGAGAGAAGAACCTTCCAGAAGGACAACCATCTCTGCAGATGCTTTTTTTTAATTATTATTTTCCGATTTCTAACCCTACCCCTAACCATAACCCCACCCCCATGTCACCCTGCATTTCATGTTCCCGTCACAAAATGAATTTGTGCTCCCATCATGAAAAGTGCTGCATTTTCGTGATGGTATCATGATCTATTCTATTCTTGTCACGTGATCGTCAATGTTTTGCTCTTTCTTCCGGGTTGCTTTTGTGTCTGCTATTTTTCTTAAGTGTACTACGTACAAATAACAGCGTCACGTATTTAGGCGCTTTGACTTACAGGTTAATTTAACGTTATGGTATAATGTAGGCAGACGCACTCGTTTAGCTTTAGTTAGCACGCTAGCATTAGCTGTATTGTGGACTATGGCGGCGGCCGTGGACAGCTTTCACTTTTTGTACCGAGAAATTTCTCGATCCTGCCATGCTTACTTTGAACCTTTGGTCTTGGTTGGAGCTTTGTATGCCACCAGCAAAGCAGTAATCCTGCTGAGAGACTGTTGCACGTTGATCAGGGTGCATTTTATCCCCAGAATGATTCCGACTCAGAGGCTGGCCCACCGCTTTGGAGACTGGGCTGTTGTTAACGGTGTGTCAGAGCCCACTGCTAAAGCCTATGCAGAGGAGCTGGCCAGGCAGGGCATCAACATCATGTTTATCAGTCAGGATCACACAGCTGTGGCCGATACTGCTGGATCCATTTCCCAGACCTATGGAGTGGAGAGTGTTGTTGTGCAGGGTGACTTCACGCTAGAACAGACAGCCTGTAAACCCATCAAAGAAGCCATTAGTGGTAAAGATATCGGCTTCCTCGTGAACTGTGTGGATGAGTCTCTCGCCTTCCCCCAGAAACTGATTGAAATTCCTGAGCAAAGGCTGATTGATTTGGTGAACAAGAACATTGCAGTTGCTACCCTGATGACCCGCTTGGTGCTACCAGGGATGGTGGAGCGCAGCAGAGGAGCTGTGGTCAATATATCATCAGCTACTGGATGCAGACCCTCGTCAGGAAGAGTGATGCTCGCTGCCTCCACTAAATACCTGGATCATTTCTCCCGAGCTCTTGATCTTGAGTACAGCAGCAAAGGGATCTTTGTCCAAAGTCTGGTTCCTTTTCAGATAGCATCACGCAAACGACATCCACCATCATCTTCATCATCACCATTGCCTTCAGAAGGCTGGTTTGTTCCAAGTCCAGAGGTTTATGCTCGCCATGCTGTGTCCACCCTGGGTGTTGCTAAGAGGACCACAGGCTACTGGCCTCACACACTGCAGTACAGGCTGATGAGGTGTGTTCCAGAGTGGATTTGGGTTCTTGGGTCACGTGCGCTCACCAGTTCAAGCTGAGACTTTCTGATTATGTGTGTCGTTTGGCTTTGAGTTCATTCTGCCAGCACTTTACAGGAGTTCTGTTACATATTGGTCAGCTTTCTCGTATTGATTTTGTACTTTGTTGAATGTAAAATGAGCGTTTGTTAAATGTGTTAATGAACATGCACAGAGTATTGCACTGTCACAGTGGGTAGATTAGTGAATTCCTTTTTGCCTTGAAACCTCATAAAATGTCCTTATGGTGATCAGATGTGATGGTTAGGTCTTTGTGTTCAGATTCTGAATTCTTATGGATCTTGGAGCTAAAATTGATTTCATCGTTGTCCAGTCATAACATAGTTGTGTAAGTTTTTACGTAATTATTGTATGGCCTTGCCTTACAATATAAAGCGCCTTGGGGCAACTGTTTGTTGTGATTTGGCGCTATATAAATAAAATTGATTGATTGATTGATTGATCTAATAGATTAGTTTACTTTTCATGATGCCATCAAGAAATGGCACGAGATAGGGTTGAGTTTTTCAGAGGCAGGAACTGGGAGACTGGTCAGGATTGAGGGAAAGATGAATGCAGAAATGTACAGAGACATCCTGGATGAAAACCTGCTACAGAGCGCTCCGACTGGGGCAACAGTTCATCTTTCAGCAGGCAAATGACCCTAAGCACAGCCAAGATATCAAAGGAGTGGCTTCAGGACAACTCTGTGAATGTCCTTGAGTGACCCAGCCAGAGCCCAGACCTGAATCTGATTGAACATCTCTGGAGAAATCTGAAAATGGCTGTGCACCAACACCCCATCCAACCTGATGGAGCTTGAGAGGTGCTGTAAAGAGGAATGGACAAAACTGCCCAAAGATAGATGCACCAAGCCTGTGGCATCATATTCAAGAAGACTTGAGGCTGTTATTGCTGCCAAAGGTGCATGAGCAAAGTATTGAGCAAAGAGTGTGAATACTTATGCACATGTGATTTATTATTTTGTATTTTTAATAAATTTGCAAAACTTAAAAGAAAAACTTCTTTCATGTTGTCATTATGGGGTGTTGTGAGTAGAATTTTGAGGGGAAAAATGAATTTACTCCATTTTGGAATAAGGCTGTAACATAACAAAATGTGGAAAAACTGAAGTGCTGTGAATACTTTCCGGATTTTCTGTACATACAACCCAGTCTCACAGCATGTCGTGATTCAGCAGCATGAAATATACATTAATCTATTGGTTCATCATATTGTCATGAAAAGTGCAAAATTTTTGTCATGGGAGCACGAATTTATTCTAATTCATTCCCTGACGGATGCACGTATTTAAAAGTTCAGCGGGGGGTCAGGGTGGTTAGGGTTAGGGGAAGGAGTAGGGTTAGTAATAGTGAGTTTAAAAAAACCCTGTCACAAAAATTTGAACCATTTCGTGACGAGAAGACGAAAAAATCACGTGAGACTGGGCTGGTATATATACACTAATCTAGCATGTCTGGTGAACTGCTGTATTGACTGGCCTAGGCCTTGTCACAATCTGAATAATTTTACAGGTATATGAAGAGGATATGTTTTAGTTTGTTACCAGCTTTTCCTCACTGTCTGCAAGGTACGCTGTTGTGTTTAATAGAACAATTCATACTTTGGTAAAGTAGGATTTTGTACCATTACATGACGTGCTAGCTAATATGACGCCGTCATTTGAAACACCCTGCACCCCCCACCACTCCACGTTAGCAAGATCAAGCCAGTTTGTGATCAAACATCACTGTGAATTTATTAGCCAAAGATCACCAAAACCGAACATGATGTGAACGAATTACACACTTCAGACTGTGCCGCCTTTAGGGTCCTGGTGCTTCCTGTGTTACTGTAAGGTTGAGAGTCTTGGGCATGAACCAGTGACGTAATGTGACAACGAGGTATCTGTAGAGGATCGTTGGGTACTGGTTATCAGCTATGACAATGTGGTCATGATCAGCACACAGGTGCCTCAGTGCTGAGGACCCCAGCAGTTGTAGAAGGCCAAGGACACACCCACTTTTCACACACACCCATATTTCACCTAGCCAACAACATGCCCACGTCTCACCTGGCTGCAGCACGTAGATGGTTACTTTGGAGAGGTGGGGATGGACCAGTTGCCTTCCTGAAAGGTTGCCAACGAGGAGCGAAAGCAGTTCTGAGGGGTAATGGATGGATACAGGAAAAGTTGGCCCAATGTGAACTTGACCCCAGGTGTGAACCGGGCCGGGGCTAACCCAACCATAATCCTAAACCAGGCCAAGTTCTGTTGTTACCTAATGGATGGGGCAAGTGCACCATCACATGCTCCCAGACCTTTATATATATATATATATATATATATATATATATATATATATATACACACACACGCACGCACGTGTGTGTGTGTGTGTGTGTGTGTGTGTGTGTGTGTGTGTGTGTTGAACCTGTCTTTTCATAAAATAATACAATTTGGGAGTAGAAGTTGCGGCATTGCAATATTACAACAAATAGATTGTGTTCAAACAAATATTGGTGCAAAACCAAAAAAGTACTTGCAAAATTAAATTCTGTACGCTTAAAAATTTAAGTTAAAAAAAAACTCTTTGTATTTCTTGAAATACCTAACAAGAAATACTTAGGAGGACTGTGAGGCTAATATACAAGTTTTAATTTCCCAAAATGTAAATATAATGAGTGAATAGTCAACAAATCTCGGCTCTTCCATTCAGTCCTCTGGCGCCCTCTATTGCTGTGGAGTGTAAATTAAATCCTGGCAGTCCCACCATCCCCCTCGCATCTGTCCCTCTGTCCATATAGGAATCTATATTATTTTACTGAATACTATGAATATTTATGAGAAGAGCCTTGTCTGAGCAGAGCCAATCAGCTGACAGTGTACTTATCATAAATCAGCTGACAGCTGGCCTCATGTGCACAGTACTGCAGTAAAATACCGCTGAATTACTTACATTTTGATCATTTAGCTGACGTCGAAATCTAGGCTGAGTTGAAATGGGGGATGTGATGGAATAAGCATTGACTGATATGTTGCAAACTGCAGCAGCACTCTGGAACACAGACTTCAGCCGTGGTTCAGCAGTCTGAAAACTGTTTCTGATTTACTCTTCTCATCTCAACAATCATGTGAGAACTGATTCGTAAAAGGTTGAATTCTCTGCTGTGGATTTGTGATTGTGTTCTGTCCTGATTCCAACCACCAACTCAATTCTTACATTGATGAGACCCAAATTTATTTACAAATCCTGGAGCAGTTCTTTTTTGCGTTTCCCTGTTAAAAATCCAGACCACACATTAAAACAAGAGCAATCAAAGATTTCTGACATCCACCAAGGGTTGACAAAGGCTCAAAAAAAAAAAAAAAAGATATGCGATTCACATCGTGACCCGGACTTTACCTACATCCAGATTCCACAACACAATGCAGTACTGATCCAGAATGGTCCAACTGATCAAGACGTTGCAATCTGATATTTAATTCACAAGCTGAAACAAAATAGTTTCTTCCTCAGCTTGGTTTTACGTTATGATGCTGAATCTGTGAAGTAGTTTTTATGTAATCCTTAAAAGTCTACAAAGTGAAATCTTGATCCAGAATCCAGATCCGGAACACCTCCAAAATTTAATGGTGTCTTCCATGCCTTAATATCTATCTGTGGCATAAATTTGGTGAGAATCTGTGAAGCAGTGTTTTTTTCTCTTTTTTTTTATGGAAGCCTTCAAAGCCTATATAAAGTAAAATCTTGATCCAGAATCCATATCCGGATCCAGATCACCTCCTAAACTTAATGAAGTTTTCCAAGACCTAACACCAATGTATGGTGAAAATTTGGTGAAAATCTGTTGAGTAGTTTTGACCTAATCCTCAAAATCCAACAAAGTGAAGCATATATATTGAAATCCTGATCCAGAATCCCAACCCTGATCACCTCCAAAATTCAACGGAATCTTCCATGGCCTAATATCTATCTGTGGTGCAAATCTGGCGAGAATCTGTGAAGTAGGGTTTTTTTTTTTCTTACGTAATCCTTCAAAGCCTATATAAAGTACAATTTTGACCCAGAATCTGGATCCAGATCCGGAACACCTCCAAAATTTAATGGTGTCTTCCATGCCTTAATATCCATCTGTGGCACAAATTTGGTGAGAATCTGTGAAGCAGTTTTTTTCTTTTTTTCTTTTTTTATGTAATCCTTCAAAGCCTATATAAAGTGAAATCTTGATCTAGAATGCCGATCTGGATCCAGATCACCTCCTAAACTTAATGAACTTTTCCAAGGCCTAACACCAATGTGTGGTGAAAATTTGGTGAAAATCTGTTAAGTAGTTTTGACGTAATCCTCAAAATCCAACAAAAGTGAAGCATATATATTGAAATCCTGATCCAGAATCCCAACCCTGATCACCTCCAAAATTCAACGGAATCTTCCATGGCCTATCTGTGGTGCAAATTTGGCGAGAATCAGTGAAGTAACGTTTTTTTTATGTAATCCTTCAAAGCCTATATAAAGTAAAATTTTGACCCAGAATCTGGAACCAGATCCGGAATACCTCCAAAATTTAATGGTGTCTTCCATGCCCTAATATCTATCTGTGGCGCAAATTTGGTGAGAATCTGTGAAGCAGTTTTTTTTTTTCTTTTTGTTTAAATGTAATCCTTCAAAGCCTATATAAAGTGAAATCTTGATCCAGAATCCAGATCCAGATCACCTCCTAAACTTAATGAAGTTTTCCAAGGCCTAACACCAATGTGTGGTGAAAATTTGGTGAAAATCTGTTAAGTAGTTTTGACCTAATCCTCAAAATCCAACAAAGTGAAGCATATATATTGAAATCCTGATCCAGAATCCCAACCCTGATCACCTCCAAAATTCAAAGGAATCTTCCATGGCCTAATATCTATCTGTGGTGCAAATCTGGCGAGAATCTGTGAAGTAGGGTTTTTTTTTTCTTACGTAATCCTTCAAAGCCTATGTAAAGTACAATTTTGACCCAGAATCTGGAACCAGATCCGGAATACCTCCAAAATTTAATGGTGTCTTCCATGCCCTAATATCTATCTGTGGCGCAAATTTGGTGAGAATCTGTGAAGCAGTTTTTTTTTTCTTTTTGTTTAAATGTAATCCTTCAAAGCCTATATAAAGTGAAATCTTGATCCAGAATCCAGATCCAGATCACCTCCTAAACTTAATGAAGTTTTCCAAGGCCTAACACCAATGTGTGGTGAAAATTTGGTGAAAATCTGTTAAGTAGTTTTGACCTAATCCTCAAAATCCAACAAAGTGAAGCATATATATTGAAATCCTGATCCAGAATCCCAACCCTGATCACCTCCAAAATTCAAAGGAATCTTCCATGGCCTAATATCTATCTGTGGTGCAAATCTGGCGAGAATCTGTGAAGTAGGGGTTTTTTTTTCTTACGTAATCCTTCAAAGCCTATGTAAAGTACAATTTTGACCCAGAATCTGGATCCAGATCCGGAACACCTCCAAAATTTAATGGTGTCTTCCATGCCTTAATATCTATCTGTGGCACAAATTTGGTGAGAATCTGTGAAGCAGTTTTTTTTCTTTTTTTTTTATGTAATCCTTCAAAGCCTATATAAAGTGATATCTTGATCCAGAATCCCGATCTGGATCCAGATCACCTCCTAATCTTAATGAAGTTTTCCAAGGCCTAATACCAATGTGTGGTGAAAATTTGGTGAAAATCTGTTAAGTAGTTTTGACGTAATCCTCAAAATCCAACAAAAGTGAAGCATATGTATTGAAATCCTGATCCAGAATCCCAACACTGATCACCTCCAAAATTCAACGGAATCTTCCATGGCCTAATATCTATCTGTGGTGCAAATTTGGCGAGAATCCATGAAGTAAGGGTTTTTTTTACGTAATCCTTCAAAGCCTATATAAAGTAAAATTTTGACCCAGAATCTGGATCCAGATCCGGAACACGTCCAAAATGTAATGGTGTCTTCCATGCCCTAATACCTATCTGTGGTGCAAATTTGGTGAGAAACTGTGAAGCAGGTCTTTTTTCTTTTTTTAATGTAATCTTTCAAAACCTGTATAAAGTGAAATCTTGATCTAGAATCCAGATCTAGATCACCTCCTAAACTTAATGAAGTTTTCCAAGGCCTAACACCAATGTGTGGTGAAAATTTGGTGAAAATCTGTTAAGTAGTTTTGACGTAATCCCCAAAACCCAACAAAGTGAAGCATATATTTTGAAATCCTGATCCAGAATCCCAACCCTGATCACCTCCAAAATTCAACGGAACCTTCCATGGCCTAATATCTATCTGTGGTGCAAATTTGGCGAGAATCCGTGAAGTAAGGTTTTTTTTTCCTTACGTAATCCTTCAAAGCCTATATAAAGTAAAATTTTGACCCAGAATCTGGATCCAGGTCCGGAACACCTCCAAAATTTAATGGTGTCTTCCATGCCTTAATATCTATCTGTGGCACAAATTTGGTGAGAATCTGTGAAGCAG
This sequence comes from Thalassophryne amazonica, assembly GCF_902500255.1. Lineage (NCBI taxonomy): Eukaryota > Metazoa > Chordata > Actinopteri > Batrachoidiformes > Batrachoididae > Thalassophryne > Thalassophryne amazonica. The sequence continues at coordinate 73,728,455 of NC_047118.1, forward strand.
TTTTTTTCTTCTTTTTTTTTAATGTAATCCTTCAAAGCCTATATAAAGTGATATCTTGATCCAGAATCCAGATCTGGATCCAGATCACCTCCTAAACTTAATGAAGTTTTCCAAGGCCTAATACCAATGTGTGGTGAAAATGTGGTGAAAATCTGTTAAGTAGTTTTGACGTAATCCTCAAAATCCAACAAAAGTGAAGCATATGTATTGAAATCCTGATCCAGAATCCCAACCCTGATCACCTCCAAAATTCAATGGAATCTTCCATGGCCTAATATCTATCTGTGGCACAAATTTGGTGAGAATCTGTGAAGCAGTTTTTTTTTTCTTTTTTTAATGTAATCCTTCAAAGCCTATATAAAGTGAAATCTTGATCTATAATCCAGATCCAGATCCGGATCACCTCCAAATTTTAATAGAGTCTTCCATGGCCTAATATCTAACTGCAGTAAAAAATCTCATCAAAATTCGTGTTGTGGTTTTGATGTAACCCTGCTAAAAAACAATAAACGCCGGAGATTTTATTACATCCTTAGCAGATGTAACAAGTCAAACTTCTTGTGAATTCACTTATTCATCTGTTAATTAGTTTGTTTAAAAAAGTGTAGGCATAAGGTAAGACATTTTTTTTTTTACATTGAACAGCACAAGTTCTTTACCTGACTGATGATCATTGTGTCTGATGATGACATCACAGCGGATAACTGTCAAAATGCAGCATCATTTTTACTAGAGGCAACAACAAATTATAACAACTTTTAACGTTAGTTCAGTTTATCTGAAAGCCAGCTTTGGTTAAAGTTTGGGCCATGTGTGACGCCGGGCCACCAGTTACCCATGCATCCCCCATTCCATAAGATAAGATAAGATAAGATAATCCTTTATTAGTCCTACAACTGGGATTTTTTTGCGATACAGCAGCAGAGGGACAGTCACAGAACAACTGAGCAAAGTGTGCACAATAAGGTAAAAGAAAAATAACAGCCAAAAAACACACGGAAGTCAAGTTCTGTGCAGAATAACAATACACTATTTACAAGCAAGAAAAAAATAGAATGTTTCATAATGTTGCATATGAGTGCAATTCTAACCTTAAAACCATGTCTTACATCACAAAGAGCATGTTCAGGAGCTCAAATGTCCTCACATTGCAGAAATGTCACAAAGTCACATAAATGTACAAACACACAGCGTGCAGTAAAATCAGAAGGTGATTTGTTCAAATGCATTCTGCAAAACTTAATTTTTTGCTCAGACTGAATATTTACAACTTTATTACAGAGACGGGTTGAGTGCAAACACCCAAACACGTGCTCCCGCAAACTGCAGCTTTGTGTGTGTGTGTGTGTGTGTGTGTGTGTGTGTGTGTGTGTGTGTGTGTGTGTGTCGCTCGTAAAGAATGTGATAATTTATTACAGCTGTCGCCTGTAAAACAAAACACATCTACTGCCTGAAAGACATCTGCCCCTCTGTCTCTGTTTATTAGTCTCTGTTTCTGTCCCTCTGTCTGTTTATCAGTCCCTCTGTCTGTCCATCTATCAGTCTCTCTCTCTGTCCTTTTATCTCCATCCTGCTCCCTCTGTCTGCATGTCTGTTTCAGTTCCTCTGTTTATCAGACCTTCTGTCTGTCCATCCATATGTCTATCTGTCTGTCTATTAGTCCCACTGTGTGTCCATCCTTCTGTCTGTCCCTCTATCTCAGTCTGTCTGTATATTGTCCCTTTGTGTGTCTGTCTCAGTCCCTCTATCAGTTTCAGTCCCTGTCTCTGTCCAGCCCTCTGTTTATCTGTCCATGTGTGTCTCTTTCCCTCTGTATGTTTATCAATCGCTTTGTCCATCAGCCCATGTCTTACTGTCTGTCCTTCTCTCTGTCTGTCTATTAGTCCCTTTATGTCCATCCTTCTGTCTGTCCCTCTGTCAGTCCAGCCATCCTGCTGGTCTTCATAAAAAAATTAGTATAAACTTTTTCTTGTCTGTCTGTCTCAGTCAATCAATCAATCAATTTCAATCAATCAATCAATTTTTTTTATATAGCGCCAAATCACAACAAACAGTTGCCCCAAGGCGCTTTATATTGTAAGGCAAGGCCATACAATAATTATGTAAAACCCCAACGGTCAAAACGACCCCCTGTGAGCAAGCACTTGGCTACAGTGGGAAGGAAAAACTCCCTTTTAACAGGAAGAAACCTCCAGCAGAACCAGGCTCAGGGAGGGGCAGTCTTCTGCTGGGACTGGTTGGGGCTGAGGGAGAGAACCAGGAAAAAGACATGCTGTGGAGGGGAGCAGAGATCGATCACTAATGATTAAATGCAGAGTGGTGCATACAGAGCAAAAAGAAAAAGAAACAGTGCATCATGGGAACCCCCCAGCAGTCTACGTCTATAGCAGCATAACTAAGGGATGGTTCAGGGTCACCTGATCCAGCCCTAACTATAAGCTTTAGCAAAAAGGAAAGTTTTAAGCCTAATCTTAAAAGTAGAGAGGGTGTCTGTCTCCCTGATCTGAATTGGGAGCTGGTTCCACAGGAGAGGAGCCTGAAAGCTGAAGGCTCTGCCTCCCATTCTACTCTTACAAACCCTAGGAACTACAAGTAAGCCTGCAGTCTGAGAGCGAAGCGCTCTATTGGGGTAATATGGTACTACGAGGTCCCTAAGATAAGATGGGACCTGATTATTCAAAACCTTATAAGTAAGAAGAAGAATTTTAAATTCTATTCTAGAATTAACAGGAAGCCAATGAAGAGAGGCCAATATGGGTGAGATATGCTCTCTCCTTCTAGTCCCCGTCAGTACTCTAGCTGCAGCATTTTGAATTAACTGAAGGCTTTTTAGGGAACTTTTAGGACAACCTGATAATAATGAATTACAATAGTCCAGCCTAGAGGAAATAAATGCATGAATTAGTTTTTCAGCATCACTCTGAGACAAGACCTTTCTGATTTTAGAGATATTGCGTAAATGCAAAAAAGCAGTCCTACATATTTGTTTAATATGCACTTTGAATGACATATCCTGATCAAAAATGACTCCAAGATTTCTCACAGTATTACTAGAGGTCAGGGTAATGCCATCCAGAGTAAGGATCTGGTTAGACACCATGTTTCTAAGATTTGTGGGGCCAAGTACAATAACTTCAGTTTTATCTGAGTTTAAAAGCAGGAAATTAGAGGTCATCCATGTCTTTATGTCTGTAAGACAATCCTGCAGTTTAGCTAATTGGTGTGTGTCCTCTGGCTTCATGGATAGATAAAGCTGGGTATCATCTGCGTAACAATGAAAATTTAAGCAATACCGTCTAATAATACTGCCTAAGGGAAGCATGTATAAAGTGAATAAAGTCCCTCTACCTACTCAGTTTCAGTCTCTGTCCATCCCTCTATTTATAAGTCCGTCTGTCCGTTTATCTGCCCATGTGTCTGTGTCAGTCCCTCTGTCTCTTCATCAATCCCTTTATCCATCAGTCCCTGTCTTACTGTCTGTCCACCCCTGTCTGTCTTATATACTTTAATATACTGCTGCACATTTTACGATGAAGGATTTACGAATACTTGAAACACTTATTTTGAACATTTTTGTTGTTGTAGTGAGAATTACACATAGAATATAGAGTATTTACATTCTTCTAACTGTAGATTTATTTGCCAGCAATAATGTGATTCAGTTATTTTATTAAACTTTTTAGATACATGCATTATTTCTCATAGAATAAATCAGATTATTTGCTTTGTGTACAGGTTAGTATTCATTCCACTGATTTTACTACAATTTATGATTATTTGTTTGATTACAGTAGTGTGAGAACTTGACATATGTATTTAAATATACATGTTAATTATACTAATCTTTTTTTTTTTAAATACTCTGGACAAACCAAGTAGCAGTTTCAACATGTATTCATAACTACAATAATGGCGAATTAAAGCAACAAAATTAACGTTACTTTTAGAAAGGTGATCAAACAGACTGTAGATATCAATTTGTTATTATTATTATTATTATTTTCTGTTTCAGGCGGGACTTCTGACAAACTGACCAATAAGCTGCACAGGACACTGGATGGACTTTGAAAGGTCGCTCCTTGTAAATTCGGGATTCCCGGGAATATTGTCCAATAAAATTATTGAAAAAAGTGCTTGTTCCCGCCTTTTACACTTTACGGCAAATAAGAGAGCGCGTACCTGCCTCGCTGTTCATCTGATAGGATAACGTGAGTGACGTTATATAACTATGAATGAAGGTGGGATCTTTTTGACCAATGAGCGTTGAGGACGTAGCAGCGGCGTTATAAAGGCCAAGGTGACAACACGTCGCTGCTTCCTTCATTGATTGCTGTTGGAAACAAGAACAGCTAATTCCGGATCTTCAAATACCCAAAAAAATCCGGTAACTTAATTCAATTTAAGTTTAGATAAGCCGTACTCGTTATTTTCTAAACTCGGCTCGCTGCGCTGCTGTGTTTATTTTGCGCGTCAAAGCTAAATCCGTTGCATTTGTTCAAACGCTACTAGCTTCCTGTGCTAACACTTAGCTTGCTAGCTGTAGGCCGGTGCCTTGTTTCCATTAGTTGGTTCTCGAGGCAACCGACGCTTGTCTTTTAATTATATTGTTGCGGCACATAGTGGAGGCGTAAGAAGTAGAGTTTGGAGCGGTTGTTGCCGCACACCGGGTCCGTTTGGCCGGGAGAAGCTGGTGTCCAGGGTCGGGGTCCGCCCCGGGCCTGCAGGTCTGTGCTCCGCTGTGAGGAGAAGAACTCTGTCAGACACTCCCAGACTCCCTGCGACTCCCAACAGTTCCTCACCACAGCACAGTTCGGGTTGAATCAGCTGGTCCTCCTAAGAGGACAGCTCGTCTTCAGGACCCGGTTGAGTTTTTGACCTTCAGATCTAGATACTGGCTAGCTTAGCATGGTTTAGTCCCAGTACTGCTTAACTGACCCTAAACCAGTTCAGACCAACCAGTTAAAGATGATATCAGATGCACAAATGGTTCAAGTCCATACACTTGAGTAAGGACTGATAAGAATAGTTTTTTAAAGTAATTAAAAATATCAACTAAAATAGTGATGTTGCTTGAATAGTTAACGTGTAGTCTAAGTAAGGTTACAGAAATATAGAATTTTACTCTGACTAAACAACCCCACAGGTGGATAAATAATTCTTTATTGTAGAGTTTTGAGTCTCGTCATTGATTTGCAACACAATCTGTTAATTTCACTGTTAAAATCTGCAGAATAATCACAATTGAATTTATTGGCAAGTAAGCTCTCGCATACAAGGAATTTGATTTGGTGTCATTGGTGCATAAACAACAATGAAAAGAAAACAGGCAAAATTATGTTCATTGTTGAATATAACACAGTAGAATGGGGCAATGCAAAGGCATGTGATTGGTGTGCAGATGTACAGTGGGGGTGGGGAAGGCAGGGTTAATGGCAGTCTCTGGCATTATTAAGCCTTGGTCCCACTGAATAATGGATGAAGGAGCCTTGCATGGGTGTGTCACGATTATTTGAAGAATGACCCACGTTTGGATCTCACATATCCACTATGAAGGTGCCACTATGTGCCTCTGTACCCCGCATGTGCCATGTAGCAGCCTCTAGTGAGTCACGACTGACCTGTCATTACAGCCTCGAATGGCTCACATCAGCCACACTAAGCCACGTAGTGCCATGATAACGCCATGTTGGTGCACGTGTAGGCATGAGTTTGGTCCAAACCTCCAGCCCTCCCACACCTGGTTCCTTCAAAGTGTGGGTTTTCAATTCAGATTCACAGCAGCATTTAAAGATATCCCTTCTTTTTTTTTCTTTTTTGTAAACGCAGTCCAAAAATAGACACTCCAGCACAGTTCAGCAGTTGTGCGCTGTGCGCCAGGCTGCTGTCCACCTGTAATGCACCAGACCAGCTAGACCCAAACCACGGGTTCCTGGAAAGCTGCCTCTGTGCTCCTCATTGGCTCCGCAGCTCTCTGGCTTTTCTTCTGAGGCTTTAAACACACAAAACTTTGTCCGTTTATTTCTTAAAAAATCGCTGTTTTGTGCGCGCGCTGCTGTTGTCCTTTCATGGACAGCCGCCTCTGTGCTCTTTCGAATTGGCTTCCTTTCCATCCGTGGCTTGCTGGCTTTATTTTTTCCCTGGCTTTAAAATCATTTTACGACGTGATTCCACTTTTAACTTTGTGTTCGTCCGTTTTTCTGCAAAAGCGCTCTTTTGCGCACGGTGCCGTTCTGCATACAGAATGAGGTGGCCGCTTTAATTATATACACCTGTGGTTCATTTTCTCTCTCTCTCTCTATCTATCTATATATATATCTATATATATCTATATATAATTTCTTCCACAGCTTACAAGTCACCATGATACAACTTTTAACTTTGTGTTACGTCTTCAAAATCTGTGTTTTGCCGCACAGCTTCTGCTCTTAGCTGCTCCGCTGGAGTTATCTTCCATGGCTTTAAACACACATCCACTTTCACGCAGTCACCCAAATTTTAACTTTGTGTTCGTCCAATATTGACTGAAAAATCACTCTTATGAGCTGGCGTTCTGCCTAAATGCTCGTTTGAAGAGTGATGATGAGTCAGTGCCTCAGTGCGCGCACACAGCGGAGCTCATGTGATCCATTAATTCCAGAAGTGATTAGAGGTGTTTTCAGCATCCAAGGTTTGACAGAAAGATTAATCCGCTACAAAATAATTATTTTATCTAGAGTCCAGCACACAGAGCAGGTGGAATTGTGTGCGCAAGAGGAGAGCCGCTCCAGAAATAGTCTCTGAGGTCCTGCCTCAGTGCGCACACACAGCGGAGGTCATGTGATCCATTAACAAGATATTAAATCAACATACTTTTACATACAACAGATATCAGCATACAGATGTACTTTTACAGCTAGGAACTGTTTTATCAAGCTATAAAAACATTCAAAATAGTTACCATAAGCTGTTCAAAATACATTCCACATGGAGCAGGAAAGAGGAAAAAAAGCATCCAGATGAAACAGTTCTGTGATTCCAGAAGTGATTAAAGGTGTTTTCAGCATCCAAGGTTTGACAGAAAATGATTAATCCACTACAAAATAATTATTTTAGAGTCCAGCACACAGAGCAGGTGGAATTGTGTGCGCAAGAGGAGAGCCAATTCAAAAATAGCCTCTCAGGTCCTGCAAAGGTGCCAGGTGCACGGATAATGGGCTTTTAGCAGACTCGTAAGCACAACGCAAATGCCTCTAAGCCCTCACAGTAACTCGTACACAAACTGCGCCACACTGTTTTTGCTAAATTTTGAACTTCTTGAAATTAGTGCCACGCTCAGAGAGGAGCCTCGTTAACTGAAGATAATGCCTCTAAGAGCCACTCAGAGCCATGAAACTCTCACGATAGTTGAAGAAACCCTCTCGTAGCAAAGAAAACATGCTGCGTGGCTCCTTCTTCATCCTTCATTATTTGGTGGAACCCAGGCTTTAGTCTAGGTGCAGATGGAAAGAAACTGCTTTTGTCTTGTTTTTAGAGGGATCGGCCACAGCCTTCCTTGCCTGCCTCAGGGCCCTGGAGGTGTACAGTTCCAGTAGGGATGTCAGACTGCAGTTGATCATCTTCTCTGCTGTGTGGGTGATACGCTGCAGTCTGCTCCTGTCCTTAATAGTGACAGCAGTGTACCAGATGGTGTTGGAGGAGATGAACTCAATGATGGCATTGCAGAAGTTCAATCGTTGTTTTTGGCAGGTTGAACTTCCTCAGCTGCTGCAGAAAGTACATCCTTTATTGCGCTAGCTTGAAGAGAGAGCTGACGTTCAGCTCCTGCTTGAGGTCTTGCTTGATGACGATCCCCATGTAGCGGAAGGACTCCAGTGGCAATTGGGGAGTCACACAGGCACACAGGGCGATGGGGTTGGCTAGGACTGGGTACTTTCTGAAGTTGATCCTTTTTATTAACTTAATTTCCTGTACCACCTTATTTCATTTCAGGGTCCGAGGTGTGTGGGTGGTAGGACCCTGTAGCAGTGGTCACTGGGCCTATAGAGGTGGGGTACATATTAGTCTGGTGTAGTCATGTTAAAAGATAATTTCATGACTCAAAAGCTACCTGGTGAAACCTTTAGGGCATGTCTTTCACAGATTCAGTTTGAGGTGCCCAAAGGTACAAGAGTCTTATCCCAAAACATGAATTCTGCATATGGGTGATTCTTAGACTACGGGCACTTATGTCCTTTGATCATATTGTATGAAAAACAGAAAAAAGGGGAAATTTCACATTTTTATAGTTATCTTTACAATGAAAGTGTGTTAAGAAATTTGTTCTAGTAGTCTATGATGACTTTTTCACCTTTTTTCAGCATCATTATATGCAAATATTGCCGTTTTGTGCTTGTCCCACACCCAGACTTTTGATCTTCAATGATAAAAATGAATGGTAAAGAAATGTTTTTTGTAATGTTTTAAAATATCTCTGAATAAAATATCAGTAAAATAATCAAAACATAATTGGGGTATTCAATGTCATATAACTGTTGTGATTTTTTTAAACAAAATGTAGTTGTCCCACACTATTGCCGTAATTTCCACCACAACACTGCAATGTCCCTAAACAGTTTGTATGAAAGATTGTTTGGGTAGTTTCTATGGAGATAAACAGTGACATCAGAGCACATGTATATAGCGCCAAATCACAACAAAGTTGCCCCAAGGCGCTTTATATTGTAAGGCAATGGTGTGGTGGAAATTACATTTACAAGGCCAATAGTGCCCGTAGTTAAAGAATCACCCATATACGTGTGAGAAGAACCGAGTGACAAACACTTGTGTACACTTGTGTAAACACTTGTGCAGGAAGAATTTCAAGCCCCTTATGCCACATTGACACTCGCACAAATTTGATCCCTGCACTGGCACGCAATCTTGCAGGCCAGTGAGTAAACACATCATGAACTGTGCACAGCTGCCACTTCTGTGAACTAGTGGTGAATATTGTGCAACCTATTCAAAAACATTGCGTGTAAATGCGCACATGGCATTTGACCCTGAAATTAGATTATCATAAGATGTTACCTCTATAATAAACATAATTTACAGTTTCATTATCTAACTTATTAGAAGGAATGAAAATGCAACTTGTTTACCAATCATTACTAAAATAATTACCTTTGAGACAAGATTCCAAATGCATTTTCCACCACACGATGAGTGCGAGGCGACCTGTAGCTGTAGATAAATTCTCTGATTCTGGGAGCGATGAGAGAATGGTTTCATCAGCCGAGTTTTGAGAGCAAATGTGTCATCAGCTATGAAATGGTTATTTTATATAGTGTGGCGTCAAGCGGGACAAAGTGGGATGCATTGATGTGACAAATTGCATGGTAGTGCGGGAATCAAATTCATAAGATTCTCTGTGAAGGAGTTTGCTTTGCTCCCATGTCAGTACATGAAGGCTATAAAATTACAGAATGGACTGTTGAACAACTGAAACAGCCACTTCAACATTATATCCCCAAGATTAAAATAAAATTTCATGTGAACAGGCTTCTTTTGTTTTTTGAAGAGAATGACTTCTCAGGAATATTGATACATATTTGCTGCTTGCATCAGCTAAACATTTCTGACACTTAGCTGCTGAGCTGTGGCTCCTGATCTAAGCCCAAAAATTCCAACCCCTAGTTTTGAGGGTAAACTGCATTTTTGTATCTTTAGATTGGCTGTAATCTTCACAGTATGGCACAGTTGTGTAAACACGTTTGATATGCAGTTGTGTGTAATGTAATTTGGTCCTCTCAGTATTTGTCAAACAGCAATGAACAACAAAGCAGTCACACAATTCCACAGGTAGTGAGGTCTTGTTTGCCTTCAGTCACCTAAATTTCTGATCGTGAAGCAAGTCGTGATATAGAACATCATAGAAAGAGTTGGTTACTCAGTTGCAGTTACTTGTAGTTGCTCGACACACTTCTGAGCTTTAAGTCACTACCTGTAGGTCTGACCAGTGTTGGTGCAGTAATAAGTCCTATAAATAAATGGCAAGCCAAGGAGTTTAGTTTGTATAGGCTGTTTCCTCTGTACTCATGACTTTATTTTTTTTTTTAACTTCTCTCTCTTGTCCCCCCATTAGGTTCCAACCATGTATGCCTGCGCCAAGTTTGTAACTTCGCCTGCTGTGGTAGGTTAAAGGGCATATCGCACTCCAGTCAACACTATCGTCAAAAAAAGTATGTACCAGATTAAAAATCATTACTTCCACTCCATCTTGTGCGGCACTGATAAAGCCGATGAAAGTAAAAGCCAGAGTGCATCTGAAAAATGCACAAATGATTGACAGCTATATTGATCCATAATCATGACGTAGCATGAGGTGCTGACTATTAGCTGCCTGAAGGTCACTCCAGTTATTATCATTTGCTCTGCCGCAAAGCAAGCTTTAAAGCAGTGGTTCAGAGAACGCAACTTCAAATTTGAAGCAAGGATCGGAGCTTTGGTGTCAGACTGACATCACTAGTGAACGCCTTGCATGGCAGCACCATGACATCAGTGTGAATGTGAGGCATAATTGTAAAGCGCTTTGAGTGTCTGATGCAGATGGAAAAGCGCTATATAAATGCAGTCCATTTACCAGTTATGAACCCCAGACCGAGGAAGATGATTGTCATCTTGTCTGTTCCATTCTCTAATAACAACTGCATCAACAGTTGTTGTCTTCTCACCAAGCTGCTTGCCTGTTGTCCTGTGGTCCTTCCCAGCCTTGTGCAGGTCTACAATTTTGTCCCTGGTGCCCTTAGACAGCTTTTTGGTCCTGGCCATGGTGGATAGGTTGGCGTGTGTTTGAGTGTGTGAACAGGTGTCTTTTATACAGGTAACGAGTTCAAATGGGTTCATTTAATACAGGTAGAGTACAGAATTGGAGGGCTTCTTAAAGAAAAACTAACGGGTCTGTGAGAGCCAGAATTCTTGGTTGGTAGGGGATCAAATACTTATTTCATGCAATAAAATGCAAATTATTTAAAAATCTTATGTGACTTTCTGACTCTTTTGATATTCAGTCTCTCACAGTTAAAAATGAGACATCTCCATTCTTTGTAGGTGGGAAAACTTGCAAACATGAGTGGATCAAATACTTACTTTCCTCATTGTATGTGTCACTGCCTCATTGAGGCATTTGATGTTTTTCTGAATACTCACAAGTTCCAAAAACACTGAATAATAATATATTGTGACAGCACTGTCACTGATTTCACTCTTGCTGTCCTGCTTATAAACAATCTTGAGATATTTTAAATCCACAGTGAGCAGGACATGTCTTTCAAAACTAGTCAAACTTCAACGTTAGAATTGCATCCCTATCGCAAGGCTTTCTCAGATCAGACAGGATGCATAATCGCTCTGTTTTCTAGTCTTACTCCAGAATCACAGTTGGTCACCACCTGAAAATATCCAGAGGGAGGCATCTGTGCACAACCCTTCAGTATGTCTGAACTACCTCATTGAATTCTTCAAAATGGAAAGAGGCTCTGCTGAGCTTCTTCTAGACTTTCAAACTTCTCACACTGTAGGGATGAATCAAACCACCCCATATAGGATATTGTGTGGTCGTATTTGAGCGTTAAAATGTAGATGAATAGACACACACACAGTCTGACTGTGCTGTTATAACTTTTTGGAGCAAAGCCTGCATTTTTAGTTTTTACATCAGTGCTGCTGTAAGTAAACCACATCATTGAAGCACACATTCACATGATGCGCTACTGTTCACATGTACAGGTCTTTCACCACTTCTGCATCTAGTACCATAAAACATGGAAGAGGTTCAGAATACAAATGTCACCCTTTCAGTTTTGAATATCATGTTATCGCTCATGGACATCACATAAGAGGCATTAATGTGAGAGGTGGGCTTGCGATCCTCCAGTTTGATTCTGTCAGACGAGCGACTCACTAATGTGCCCTTGAGCAAGGTCCTTAATTCCCAACTTTTGTATGTGTGGCTTTGTCGCTCCTACGACCGTGAGGCAGTCTGTCTGTGGACAATTTTAAGTCAAGACTCAAAACCTATTTTTATTCTTTCGTATGGATAGTTTTTATTTTTTTCTTATACTTGTTTTTATTTATGTATTTTAATTTTTATTAATTTTTAATAATTTATTCAATTTTATGTTGACTTGTTTTATGTAAGGCGCCTTGAGACGGCTTTTGCTGTGATTTGGCGCATTATAAGCTAATTGAATTAAATTTTGTTGTGAAAGCATGTTAAGTGTGTGCTTTGAATGGGAGAAAGGTGCCACAGAAATGTGATTTATTACTGTAATGGCTTTTTTCTTTCTTGTTTGCTGAAATTTACGATGGCGCTTTAGGGCTTTTTGTTTGTTTGTTTTTTTTTGTTGTTTTTTTTTTTTAAAAGACCTTGAGGATAGAGTTGTAATGTTACGAGAAAAAAGTTGTATTTATACGAGAAGCGATAACTAACTGCCAGTTCCGGCCATCTCCTCCATGAAAGAGGTGATTTCAGGAGCTGCTAATCGCCGGAACTGCATGCGAAGTTTGTGTGGTTCCTCCTCCAGACTGCACACATTTCACACAAGTTCTGATACTAATAATAATGTGGTGCAGATTGGCCAAAAGATGGAACTATTTCCTTATTTGTAAAACAAATACTGAAGTACAACTTAACATAGCGCTCCACAGGTATCATTTTTAGATGCAGAATTTTTCTCTCAAAATTGCATCATAATTCTCGTAATATTACAAGTTTATTCTCGAAGTCTTAAAAAAAAACAAACCTTAATCTGGCCCTAAAACGCGGTCATAGAAATTCATCTATTTCTTTGTATTGTGTGGTTAAAGCTGGTTACGGTAAAACTATCCACCCTCACTTCCCATTATCATTGAGATGTGTATTTATTTAATAAATTACTGGATGTTTGTGCTTGGTTTTAGATGCGTGGGGGGTCCAGAGTCCTCACCCGGCCAATCTCCGTCTCTCTGTTCAACAGACCTGAAGCTACAGTGGAGCAGCAGGTGAATTTTTGTTTTTAATGTCTAATGATCAGATTTCACAAACTGTACTGTGACCGAGTTGTCTTCATCTGGGTTCCCAACGTGTGCATGTGTGACAGCACTTTAGTGGCAAGAACATGAGGTTTGGCTCAGTGATTGAAGAAAGTTAATGACTGTATTTCAGTCTGTCACTTTTTAAAAAAATGTATTTGGGTGATTCTTAGACTACGGGCACTTATGTCCTTTGATCATATTGTATGAAAAACAGAAAAAAGGGGAAATTTCACACTTCATAGTTATCTTTACAATGAAAGTGTGTTAAATTTGTTCTAGTAGTCTATGATGACTTTCACCTTTTTTCAGCATCATTATATGCAAATATTGCCATTTTGTGCTTGTCCCACACCCAGACTTTTGATCTTCAATGATGAAAATGAATGGTAAACGTTTTTTTCTAATGTCTTAAAATATCAGTAAAATAATAAACATAATTGGGGTATTCAATGTCATACAACTGTTGTGATTTTTTTTTTTTAAAACAAAATGTAGTTGTCCCACACTATTGCCGTAATTTCCACCACAACACCAATGTCCCTTTAAACAGTTTGTATGAAAGATTGTTTGGGTAGTTTCTATGGAGATAAACAGTGACATCAGAGCACATGTATATAGCGCCAAATTACAAACAGTTGCCCCATGGCGCTTTATATTGTAAGGCAATGGTGTGGTGGAAATTACATTTACAAGGCCAGTAGTGTCCGTAGTTAAAGAATCACCCATTTACTAGTTTGAGAAGTCCTGTGACTTATAATCCAGTGCAGCTTGTATAAGATACTTACCGGCCACTTTATTCGGTAAGTCTGTTAAATTGTTAAACAGAAATGGCTAATTGGGCAATCACATGGCAGCAACTCAAAGCATGTAGGCATCTAGATGTGATGAAGATGACTTGCTGAAGTTCAAACTGAGCATCAACATGGGGAAGAAAGGGGATTTGAGTGACTTTGAACATGGCATGGTTGTTTGTGCCCGATGGGCTGGTCGGAGTATTTCAGAAACTGCTGATCTACTGGGATTTTCATGCACAACAATCTCTGGGGTTCACAAAGACTGGTCCAGAAATTAGACATCAGTGAGCGGCAGTTCTGTGGACAAAAATGCTTTGTTGTTGTCAGAGGAGGAAGGGCAGACTAGTTGAATGGGCATCTGCATGATGCCATCATATCAGTATGGACCAACAACTCTAAACCTTGGTGAATCTATGCCACAAAGAATTAAGGCAGTTCTGAAGGCAAAAGGGGTCCAACCCGGTACTAGCAAGGTGTACCTAATAAAGTGGCAGGTGAGTGTAACTACTCCATACATTTTCATTACAATGAAAACAAAATTAAACACCTTTCTTGGTTTAAATAAGAGGTAGAGGGGTTAAGTTACTTTCAGCATCCATTTTAAAACGGGTCACAATTAAAATGTTAAGAATGATCATGATGTTCTCACTATCTTAAGGTTTTCCTCATATTTTTGGTGATCATCAGGCTCCACAGATAAAATATAATTACCAGACATGTTCATTTCAAGCAAATAGAAATGTTTTTACCAACAGTCATTCTTCCATTCGAGAACTTCAGCAGTACCGAACAGTTAGACTAATACGAGGTCTGTTAGAAAACTATCCGACCTTTTTATTTTTTGCAAAAAACATATGGATTTGAATTGCGTGTGATTGCATCAGCCAAGCTTGAACCTTCGTGCGCATGCGTGAGTTTTTTCACACCTGTCGGTTGCGTCATTCGCCTGTGAGCAGGCTTTGTGTGAGCAGTGGTCGACCCCTCTTGTCGAATTTTTATTGCAAATAAAATGTCTGAACAATTTGGAGCTTTGCTGCATCAAATTTTTCCAGAAACTGAGAGACCTCCAGGTGGACACCATTCGGAAAATTCAGATGGCTTTCAGGGACGATTTTATGGGGATTACACAGATTAAGGAGTGCTCCAGCCGGTTTAAAGACCACCCACAGCTACTGAGAGTGCGGCGCGCTCCGAGCGCCGATTGACAGGCTGAAACAACCAGATCATTTCCAGAGTGAAGGCTTTGTTGATCCAGGACGTCGTCTGACTTCCACAAAAATGGCAGACGTGGACATCAGCACTTTTTCGGCACATTCCATTGTTACAGGAGGTTTTTTTTTTTTTTTTTTTTTTTTTTTTTTATGGAAAGAGAAGCGGAGGGATGCGCCATGGAGCCGCTCATGGCGCGGGACAAAAGCACCTCTGTGTTGGTCTCACAGGACAGCTTTCAGACGGCTTCCGGTGGCTTTTCAATCGTGTGACTATCTGAGAAATTGTGCATGAGCTGGACATGCCAGAACATGTCCTGGGAGGCTTCTTCACGGTGTTGCTTTGCGCCATGCGGCTCCATCCCGACGCGCGGAATTCCTCTCTCAATGTGCCGAAAAAGTGCTGATGTCCATGTCTTCCGCAATTTCTGTGGTAGTCGGACGACGTCCCGGATCAACACAGCGTTCAGTTTGGAAATGAATGGCACACTCCACTGTTACAGGAGTTTTTGTCATGGAAAGAGGAGCGGAGAAATCCGCACGTCGGGACGGAGCCGCATGGCGCAAAGCAACGCCATGATGCTTCACAGGACATGTTCTGGCATGTCCAGGCTCATCCACAATTTCTCGGTTAGTCACACGACTGAAAACCCACCGGAAGCCGTCTGAAAGCCATCTCTAAGCCGTCCTGTGAGACCAACACGGAGGTGGTTTTGTCCCGCGCCATGAGCGACTCCGTGGCGCATCCCTCCGCTTCTTTCCATGGAAAAAAAACTCCTGTAACAGTGGAATGTGCCGAAAAAGTGCTGATGTCCACGTCTTCTGCCATTTTTGTGTAAGTCAGACAACGTTCAACAAAGCCTTCATGTTGGAAATGATCTGGTTGTTTCAGCCTGTCGATCGGAGCGCGGTGCACTCTCAGCAGCTGTGGGTGGTCTTTAAACCGGCTGGAGCACTCCTTAATCTGTGTAATCCCCATAAAATCACCCCTGAAAGCCATCTGAATTTTCCGAATGGTGTCCACCTGGAGGTCTCTCACAGTTTCTGGAAAATTTGATGCAGCAAAGCTCCAAATCATTCAGACATTTTATTCGCAATAAAACTCTGACGAGAGGGGTGGACCACTGCTCACACAGTCTGCTCACAGGCGAATGACGCAACCGACAGGCGTGAAAAAACTCACGCATGCGCACAAAGGTTCAAGCTTGGCTGATGCAATCACACGTGATTCAAATCTATATGGTTTTTGCAAAAAATAAAAAGGTCGAATAGTTTTCTAACAGACCTCGTATATTAACAGGCATTTTCTAAATAAGTGACGTGGACAAGGAAAACAAAACATTCTTGAAGAGGGAATATAACTTTTTCTTCTGTTTGGAAGAGCACTTATTTGGACTGTGAAGCAACAAGGAGAGCTCTTTAGTCATGCACAAAAACTGAACAAGAAGGTAGTTGAGTTTTTTTTATAAAAATTTACCACAAAAGTCTTAAAACGTTTAATTGCTTTGCATGTTTACTTAATGTGTGATCATCTGTTCAGTGGCATAAAGAAGCAGTTTACTTGCGTTTTGTGTCTGTTGTAGTATTAATTGGCTCATTAGCTGCGCTCCTTAATGCCGTGTGCCTTTTAAAAAATAATGCACAGATTAAATTAATTTAGCTTCTTGTTGCATGAAGTGGTAAATGTAACGTATGCTCCTGAAAATAGGGTAGATGGTCTGGTACAAACCTCCAAACCACATGCACATTAATGGCCCAGTCACACGGCACACGATGATTCCTGAACGAAGGGAAAAGTGGGAAAAAAAGTCAGTTTGTTGAGAAAAGGTGGACGAAAGAACTTTATCACCAAACAGTCTGCGAAGCAAGAGCGCAAAAGGGATGAAAGAGGAACTTAGCAAACCGAAGCTCACGATCTCACTGCTATAACGAAATGCGCCTGGAGCCACAGCTGGATTAGTGTGTGTCTGCATCTGTGTTCCAGGACTCGGCGCTTTGACGGAGCTCATAGCACCTGAGTCAAGGAGAAGCTGTGGAGATCTGTGTGCATGTCTGTGGACCACCTGCTGTGGTTCCTCGTCCAGAACAAAAGAGGGATCATCTCCATTATCATCAGAACCCTCACTGTCTGTCAACACGCTATGCGCTCCGTCTTGCTCCAATTTATAAAAAAAAAAAAAAAAAAAAGTGTGCTGTGGTCACTGCTGTTTCACTGTATTATGGTCTAAGCCATATATTATAACAGAAAACTGTCAAAAGGGAGAATAAATATAAGTGTTAAGGTGCTTGAATATATCAGAGCAGTAAATTAATCAGTGCATGTGAACGCATGCATTGACTCGTGCAGTTGTTCCACGAGCTGATCACTGATCCACAATGTGAATGCTGCCTTCCAAAAATATCATTTTGATTCATCTACCTGTTGCCACATGTACAGAAGGGCTGGATTGTCATTCCTACACTTTTATATTTAATAAAAAAATTGGCGCACGCAGGAGCTGCTGCTAATGCTGTATTCAAGTACCGTCGGAAATTACACAACTTTTTTGTTTCAAATTCAACATGTTTGTGGCAAAATAATTAATTATATCCACACAAGATTAATTCTGGCCTATAAATGGTGCCTGAGGCCATTGAAGCT
This sequence comes from Thalassophryne amazonica, assembly GCF_902500255.1. NCBI lineage: Eukaryota > Metazoa > Chordata > Actinopteri > Batrachoidiformes > Batrachoididae > Thalassophryne > Thalassophryne amazonica. The sequence continues at coordinate 73,746,130 of NC_047118.1, forward strand.
GACCCCCCCCACCCCTCCCCCCCCCCCCACACACACACACAGATAAACAAAAATAAAAATCCAAGCAAACAGGCTGTTTGCCCTGTAATTTCCAACGGTGCATGAAACAGCAGCAGCCTCATCGCTCACAAACCGGCTTCTGCACTGTGGGAAAACATTCAGCTGCTCCAACAAAGTCAAATTAAACAAACGTTACAAAAACTAAAACAATTAAAAACTGCAACGACAGTAAAATGAAACAAATTGAGGATTTTGTTCCCCTTCAGTCAAATTTTTCAACAGTTTAAAAATCCTGACGAAGCACCAGCTGCAGGAACAAAGCTGCGCGAAGGTTAAACGATGCCTGCGAAAGTCAACGAAAGTCCAGATTTCTTGTTTCATCAGGAATTCGTTGCCCTTTAAGTGCCATGTGACTGGGCCATAAGCTACATGAAATCATGGTGTATGCTTATATGGTATGTTTTTGGCTCATGCAGCACAGGAGTTTATGCTCACCCCCCCCCCTTTTTTTTTACAGGCTCTGTTACCAGTTAGTCAATCTGCAGTTCTGACCAGATCCTTCCAGACTAGTGCTGTGTCGCGGGACATCGACACTGCTGCTAAGTTCATTGGTGCTGGTGCTGCTACAGTCGGCGTGGCTGGTTCAGGAGCTGGAATCGGTACAGTGTTTGGAAGCCTCATCATTGGCTATGCCAGGTATGGTTTTTAAACACAAACCATATGTGGGGTTGTGTGTCGTGTTAATTCAGTCAGACAAGACAAAATGTATTTGTTAATGGCGGCACCTCCTGCGCATTCAAAATGTTAAAATATCATTTGTTTTTTTCAAAGTAACGTCCGTGTTTTGTTTTTCCATCTGCAGAACAGGGTTAGGGGTCATCCTGCCGTGTATTTGAACATAGATAACTTATATTTGTCTTCCAAACTAGAAACCTAAAAGCCAAACTTTGTCTAATAACTGCACATTTCAGAAGATAACACTAATTACATTACACGTCATGCTGCTACTCAAATGTCCTGCAGAGTGAATTCATCCAACGTCGATGTCAAACATTTTAATGAAGAGTTTACATTTATACTCTGTTGTCTGATCAGCTCTCTGAGGCTCAGATTAAAGGTCCTGTGTAGATTTTTGAACACTCCAGTTTTAACATGTCTATATAATGAATGACATAAAATTAAAAATGAAGTGTGCATCATATTTAAATTAAATTGGCTTGAGTTGTAGCTCTTACAGTAGATAAAAACATTACAAATCAACTTTATTTTTATTCTGATTTGCTTTAACAAATTTCCTACATCCAACAAATGTTTCATTTCAAAAAACCTGCACCCCTACAGCGCTGAGAAGTTACAAGAAAACTGTTGAATTATATCTGACAGGAACCCCTGCAGATGTAAAATAATTGGGGGTTGGGGGGGGCAAACCTTCAATAATCCAACAAGTGTATTTTGTCAGGCAATATTTATTTCAGATATGTGACAAAATCTTTTTTTTTCTATCAAAGACTGTATTGACTGAAATGAGACTAAAAGGCATTCAGTTGTCTTCTGACTAAAATTAAGACTTTTAGCCAACTAAAACATGAAATAAAAATGTAAATGACTAAATATGACTAAAACTAAAGGGCATTTGACAAAAGCCTAATGGCCCAGTCACACGGCCCTTAACGAAGGGCAACGAAGCCCTAACAAAAGAAATCTGGACTTTCGTTGACATCACGTTTAACCTTCACTCAGATTTGTTCCTGCAGGTTGCGCTTCGTCAGGATTTTTAAAATGAAAACTTTGAACAAAGGACAATGAGAACCTCAGTTCGTCTGTATTTCATTTTGCTGTTCTTGACGTTTTTTTAATCGTTTGCTTAGTTTTTGTAATGTTAGCGTTTAGTTTGACCAGCTGAATGTTTTCACAGTGCGGAAGCCGTTTGTGAGCGCTACCGCTGCCGCTGTGTTCATGTACTGTCTGAAATTGCAGTCTGGGTGGGGGATCAGCTCCAATGGGCTCAGGCACCTTATATAGGCCAGAATTAATCTTTTGTGTGGCTACAGTAAATTATTTTGCCATAAGCAACTGCTGAATTTGAAACAACAATTTGTGTAATTTCCAACGGTACTTCAACGCAGCAGCTATTTTTTTAATTTTTTTTTATTAAATATGACAATGAGTGTAGGAACGACAATCAAGCCCTTATGTACATGTGGCAACAGGTAGATAATTCAAATGCTTATATAAAGAGCTGTTCTGGAAGGCAGAATTCACATTGTGGATCAGCTGCAGCTCGTGGAATAACCGCACATGGGGAGTCGATGCACGTTCACATGGACTGATCAATTTACTGCTCTGATATATTCAATCATCTTTACACTTATATATATTCTCCCTTTTGACTGTTTTGTTACAAATCAATATATATGACTTAGCAGTGACCACGGCAAACCAATGTGTTATATATATGTGTGTGTGTGTGTGTGTGTGTGTGTGTGTGTGTGTGTGTGTGTGTGTGTGTGTGTGTGTGTGTGTGTGTGTGTGTGTGTGTGTGTGTGTGTGTGTGTGTGTGTGTGTGTGTATAAAATACACACACAACCCCTGGCAAAAATTATGGAATCACCGGCCTCAGAGGTTGTTCATTCAGTTGTTTAATTTTGTAGAAAAAAGCAGATCACAGACATGACACAAAACTAAAGTCATTTCAAATGGCAACTTTCTGGCTTTAAGAAATCAAGAAAAAAAGATTGTGGCAGTCAGTAACGGTTACTTTTTTAGACCAAGCAGAGGAAAAAAATATGGAATCACTCAGTTCTGAGGAAAAAATTATGGAATCACCCTGTAAATTTTCATCCCCCAAATTAACACCTGCATCAAATCAGATCTGCTCATTGACATTGACCCTATGTCTTTTTTCAAGGAATGTTTTCACAGTTTTTGCTCTATGGCAAGATGCATTATCATCTTGAAAAATGATTTCATCATCCCCAAACATCCTTTCAATTGTCCAAAATATCAACATAAACTTTTATTGATGATGTAATGACAGCCATCTCCCCAGTGCCTTTACCTGACATGCAGCCCCATATCATCAATGACTGTGGAAATTTACATGTTCTCTTCAGGCAGTCATCTTTATAAATCTCATTGGAAAGGCACCAAACAAAAGTTCCAGCATCATCACCTTGCCCAATGCAGATTCGAGATTCATCACTGAATATGACTTTCATCCAGTCATCCACAGTCCACAATTGCTTTTCCTTAGCCCATTGTAAACTTTTTTTCTGTTTAGGTGTTAATGATGCCTTTCGTTTAGCTTTTCTGTATGTAAATCCCATTTCCTTTAGGCGGTTTCTTACAGTTCGGTCACAGACGTTGACTCCAGTTTCCTCCCATTCGTTCCTCATTTGTTTTGTTGTACATTTTTCGATTTTTGAGACATATTGCTTTAAGTTTTCTGTCTTGACGCTTTGATGTCTTCCTTGGTCTACCAGTATGTTTGCCTTTAACAAACCATGTTGTTTGTATTTGGTCCAGAATTTAGACACAGCTGACTGTGAACAACCAACATCTTTTGCAACATTGCGTGATGATTTACTCTTTTAAGAGTTTGATAATCCTCTCCTTTGTTTCAATTAACATCTCTCCTGTTGGAGCCATGATTCATGTCAGTCCACTTGGTGCAACAGCTCTCCAAAGTGTGTTCACTCCTTTTTAGATGCAGACTAATGAGCAGATCTGATATGATGCAGGTGTTAGTTTTGGGGATGAAAATTTACAGGGTGATTCCATAATTTTTTCCTCAGAATTGAGTGATTCCATATTTTTTTTTCCTCTGTTTGGTCTAAAAAAAGTAACCGTTACTGACTGCCACAATCTTTTTTTCTTGATTTCTTAGTGTTTCTTAAAGCCAGAAAGTTGCCATTTGAAATGACTTTAGTTTTGTGTCATGTCTGTGATCTGTTTTTTTTTTCTACAAAATTAAACAACTGAATGAACATCCTCCGAGGCCGGTGATTCCATAATTTTTGCCAGGGGTTGTATAATATATAATTGGAGCAAGACGGTGCACGCGACATGTCATCAGACACTCTGGATTCTGATGGAGATGATCCCTCTTTTGTTCTGGACGAGGAACCAGAGCAGGTGGACCTACCGACGTGCGCACAGATCTCCACAGCTTCTGACTGCAGTTTCTCCAGGACTCTGCGCTGGGATGGACCTCATAGCACCTGAGTTGCAGAGATGCAGACACACACTGCTCCAGCTGTGGCTCCAGGCGCATTTCGTTTAAAGCGTCGATCGTTAGCTTGGGTTTCATTTAGTTCCTCTTTCGTTCCTACCTTTTCTCAACGAATTGTAACTTTTTTTTTTTTTACTTTTTTGCTTTCGTTCTGGAATCATGTGCTGTGTGACTGGGCCCATGAGATTAAATTTGAAGAAAGACAGATGACAAAATTAACACTTCTGTGGGGGTTAGGGGGGTGTTATTATAATTTCAGGTATTTATTCTGTACAATTGATTTATAGACTGCTTATTTCAGGTTGTCATAGACCACTGATTCCCAATCCTGCTTCTCTGGAGCCAGAGTACTGGACATTTTCCATTTGTTCCTGATGTACTCAAAGCAGATCAGCTCAGTGTGTCCAGCCAACCAGCAGCTGGCTGAACAATGGAACACACCCATTTCTTCTTGGTATGTGCATTTGGAGAGGAGAGAAATTACGATTGCAAACTGCTGTTCCCAAGGACTCCGACTGGGGAAAAGCTTTAGATGATCCCAACAGCCTGTCAACAGACAACACTACTTTGTATGTGAGAGAGAGCTCAGGGAAACACATTAGTTGATTCATTGCTGATTTGAGTATTTTCTTAAAGAAGACCTGAAAGTTCAGCTACAATTTGCCAGAAGGTGTATCTAAGATGCAAGCCTAGATTTGATGTTTTGATGAGAAAAAATTTTTTTTAATGAACTTTTATAGACTTAAAGAGAAAAGACAGTGCTCGCTCTCAATTTTAGTGGAGCTTTATTGACATGGGAAACATGTTTACATTATCAAAGCAAGAGTAAACATTCCTCTCACTCGCTTTTAATTTTCCTGTTGAGCAAACTTGGAACTTTGAAGCCTTTCAACTGTTAAAAAATTTTTTTTTCTAAATGTATCATCGACACTCGCGCAACAAACTCTGGATTAATACTGAAGGATTTTAATGGAGTCCCCCCCCCCCCCCCTTCAGCTGACAGAATCTCTGTTCACTTTCATCCTCAGCTGCACACTGAGCTGGCATTTCACAGCCTCGGGATGCTGAAGTGGCTGACTTTTCAGCAACAATTCAGTTCATTTTTTGGAAAATCCGTGCTCAATGGACAGACAATTTGAACCGGAGAACCAGGCAGAAATTTGTAGTTACCTTTGACTCAAACAGCTTGGCTTTAGAAACCTCCCTCCTCACACTCAGCAGCAAACAAAGCAGAGATCCAGCAGCAGCAGTTGAGAGGTTTCAGTGTTTCCTCTCCGATATTGGAAAACATCGCATGTTGGATCAGTATTTGCCGATACTTCAATTACGTCTGTATCGGAAGCTGATACTGGATCAGATCAGTCACATCCTTATTCAGATCATTGTGCAAAGCAAAAACAAATGCATGGTGCTTCCACATCTGTCTAAAGAGAACTGGGGCCTCATGTACAAAGACTTGCATGGATTTCCTACTGAAACACGACGTACGCTAAAACGCAGAAACTGCCGTAAGCACAAATTTATCCAGATTTTTCAAAATGTGCGTACACATGGATCCAAGCACATCCCACTAAATATGAAATTGAGCACACATGCAGAAGTACCAAACTACTCCCTTTCCCCATCCCTTTTTAAATATGGAAATACATGTAAATAGGCCCAGGGAGTTGAGAATCCCCTGCTATCAGATCAGCCAACATGAACACAGAAAAGAGGTTATACAGAGCTACAGATGACTGGAAATGATGTGGAGACACGCAGGGGTAGTTTATTTGGTACCCTGTTAAACGGAATAAACATGAACCTGGAAAAATGTTAGTTTGCGTGTGTTAGGGTAACCCTAACCCTAATGCAATCAGCTCGGAGCAGAGCACACACTGAGTGTAGGATGTATGTCTAATGTATATTGCTGGGGTACACTTGTCTGGCTTAAGTCTTTTGTTAGACTGCAGCGAATCCAGGAGAATTTCTTGTATCTTTAATAAATCCACACCAGGCACAGTATACAGTTCACTCAGTGGTGGTGTTTACATTGGCTGAAGTGTCATGTCGTGCCATGTCATGTTGTGGTTTTCTATTTAAAAAAAATTATATATAATAAAATCAGTAAAGAATATTAATTGAATATATTGATTGCAAACAGTAAACATCATTTAATAACACTAAATTATGTATACAATCAAACCAATAAAATTGCAACATAAATACCAATATAACTCAAACTCTTAAGTACTGAAAATATTTTAAATGTAATTATAGGCAGCGACCACCAGAGTGCACTCAAGACTGCATAAGGGCGGCCATATCAGCATGAATAAGCAGTAAATGATGGAAAATACTTAAATCAGTTCCTACAAAGTCTACAGAACTTCTATCACATACAGTGAACTACTAAACACGGAGGCATGGTACAAAATAATACTTACATAGGCGTTTACACACAACATTGGCAAGGATTGTAAAGGAGCCACAGCATGCAGTCTTCTCTCACTTCTTCCATCTTGCACTAACGTGTATGGACTGCGCATGTCAAAGTGAGGCAGAGAGCAAGCAGTCACATGATGAGGCCAATTGGCAGGGAAATTTGCACACTGAGGTTAAAAGAAACGAGCCGACGGCGTGTGACATCCGCAAATTTACACGTGTTTAATGACAAATACTGAACACAGGGAGACAATCGGGGGCTTGTTAAGAAGCTCTGCAGCTATAGTTTCACAATCAAGAAAAAGAAAACATATAACATATTTGAATGTGCACATGCCTAAATTTGCCTGTGCTGGGTTTTGTTAGGAGCATTTACATGAATTAGCTATTTACTCACCAAGCAGCCACCCATCACGCACCGTGCCAGCCTCTAGCCTGTTCCCAATGCAGTTGCACATCACATGATTTGAAAACTGATGTAATGAAATTGTTTCCTAACAAAACCAAATTCATTTGATGGTGCTTTTTTTATAGCAATATGGGTGCAGTCAATAGCTCCGATTACATTACACTTGCTGCACATTGGACTTTAATGTTGGAATGTGTTGTACCTAGATGACATTCAGATGATTGCGTTCCACACAACTGGCATGGCTCGGCTCGGCTCATGGTTGACTGGCACACTCTTGAACAATCGGCCAGCTCCTTCTGGAATGCCCCTGTTACCAGGAAGACCAGTGTGGTCACTACCTGTGTGGGCACAGACAACCCCTGGCTCCTCCCCGTATTGTGCTCTGGGCTGGGCGCAACTCCAGTAATGGTGGCCTTGGTAATTGAAATCGGTTCATGAGCCAATTATCACTTGGAAGTAAATCTTGCATTCCCTGAATACACGCTCAACCTCAGATTGCACTACTTGCAAGGTCCTCTAACACTAACGCAGCCATTGTTCATGCCATTTTCCTCATCGCTTTACACATGCTGTTATATCCACGCATATAAATTGCAAACACGTGGGTGTGTCTCTGGTGTTAACATCACTGACTTGTTTTCACACTTAAGTTTCCCAGCATCATGTCAGCAGTGGAACACTAGCTGTAGAAACGTGTACATCAGCCAGGATTTTTGCGTGATGCAACGCACTTTTCCAGTCATTTCACTTTTGATACATCTGAACATTAGCGTGGAGACAGGCATACGCCGCGTTTTTGTGCATATGCAACCTTTGTACGTGAGGCCCCTGGAGTTTGGGGGAGGAGTGAATGAACGAGTGGTACATGTAGAATTGAAACTTCTATTTGGCCTGTCTATCTGTATATATCTCTACCTATGTCTCTATTTCTGCCTCTATGTACCTCTGTCTATCTATCTCTATCGTGTGTGTGTATATGTATGTGTATATATATCCCTTACTTTGGGAGGTCCTGGTACATATGGTGGTGCAACTTGTATAATGAAAAATGAATTATAATTGCTATTTATATAGGAATTTCCCAGGAATCAAAGCACTGAAGAAAAACTAATAAAAGAATAAATGCCAATAAAAAGTACACAACAGTCTCAAATTAAATGGCTGACAGCAAAAAGGTGGGACTTGTACTCTGGAAAATGTAGTAATTAAAGAACTGTTTCTGTGCAAATACTAAATAAATCTGTAGATATGTTGTATGATTTGAAAGTGAAATCTAATTAGCTCTTTGTGTCTGTCGCCCTCTGCAGGAACCCCTCCCTGAAACAGCAGCTGTTCTCCTATGCTATCCTGGGATTTGCTCTGTCTGAGGCTATGGGTCTGTTCTGTTTGATGGTGGCGTTCCTCATCCTGTTTGCCATGTAATCCTAGAAACGCATCTCTGTTTCCCCTCCTTCCCTTCCTTACTCCTTTCCATCCAGAGGGTGTTTCCAGAACAAGAACTGGGAGCAAGCTGACAGCCATTCCAATCACAGAAAGAGAATATTGAAAAAACACGGATTACGCAAGGCTGACAAAACCTCATACTAGCTTTTTATGTTAAACACATTTTTGTTTTGTTTTATGTAAAACCTCACTGGAGTTTAAATAATAAATAAAAGGTTGGATAATTAAAAAGACTGTCTGTCATAGTTTGTGAAATGACCTCTTACCTCTGGAATCCTGACCCAAGAAATGTATGTATCAAATGACACATCTGGCATTATAGGGTTAAATATGTCAGGGGATGAGCTGTTAAATTTCAACAGTTATACCAGTCTGCACGGCGTTACACATCCTTATGGGCCAGGTTTCCGGGTTCAGATGATGTGAAGTTTCCAAATATCAAATGTTTGTGTTTTTTATTAACCCTGAAATTTACTTAAGATTAGTTGCTTTATAGAATGTTTTTAAGTCTATCATCCAGAAACGCTTAAAATATTTTGAATTCACTGACTCTGGACTTTGACAGTAGTACTTTGACATCATCCCCTTGTTCTCTGCACTTCAGGTATCTGACTCTCTTCTGAATAAATTCACATAACAAATTGTCAGCCACTGGAGTAGTGGGTAGGAATTGAGCTTGTTTGTGCTTGCATATTTATATATATATATATAATCACATGAGTGGAAGATGTATACAAAATTTGATCATTTTGAATTAAGCATATTTAAATTCTCTGGCAGGCATGGACACTTAAAATGTTAAAAATCCACATCCTGCTAATTAAGCAGTGAAAGTCATGACTATTTAGGTCAAAGCCCAAGCAGGTTTTCAGTACCACTAAAATGGAATAAGCAACACCTAGAATCCAGCCTCAGGATACCATGACCTCAGGGTGCCAAAAATGGGAGAATAAGGAGGATTCTAGGGGCCTGTGATTGACAGTGGCCCAGAGAGGCCCCCAATACAATTATAATATGGGGGTGGCCCAGTAAGATTTCTTCTCATGGGGCCCAAAATCCCTGGTGGTGTCATGCATGACCTACACAAATGTATGGTGGCCATCCCAGTACCAGGTAGGGATCAACTTGTAAAAATGTCCCAATCATAAATATTAAAGTGTATAGTTTGGATTATCTGTGGCTGAGTGTTAAAGAATTGTGGGGTTAAAATTAAGAAAAATGGTAAAAAGGTCAGGTTCAGTTTGTACAGGGGTCAAAACTTGGGGTAAAAGTGATGTAAATTATTGGTTGTGCTAATGTGGACTTTAATGGTTGGAACCATCTATTGTGCTTGATTATAAGGGGTGTAGTATGTCATAGGATCCAATGTAAACTGACCTGGTCTGGCTTTTAATTTGAAGACCAAGCTTTCAGCATGGTCAAAACTATTACATTTATTAATCCAGTTAGCCCAACCGATAATTTGCATTGCTTTTTTTTTTTTTTTTTTACCAAAATTGGGGCAATTTTTAGCTTTTGGCCCCTGTGAAAACTGAACTTGACTCTTACCAGGCTGCAGCTCAATTTTAAGTGTTTAGTCCCTTTAAGTGTTACAGATTGTCAGATTAAATCACACTAGAGGTTGAAATGCTTGAAACAGAACTTTGAAAAATTGTTTTAATATCTTGAATTATGGTTGATAATGTGGTGGCTGGTGTTTGCGTTCTGGGTGCTGTTCTAGTTTTAAAGGGATGGCGCTTGACAACAAGCAAAAAGGAAGCTGTGGAACCTGTTGACACTGAAAGAATTTGGTACATGAGCTAGAAACTGTAATTTGCCAAAACTATATCAGCAAAGTTTGTAAATAAATACAGTTGTCCAAAGCAGAAAAGGCAAACATTCTTTACTAAAATACACAGGATTATTTACCCAAATTTAAATTTTATTTACTCCTTTAAAGGGACAGCGTTTTTAAAGACAAGTTTTTACTTTGAAATTCTAAACCGGATGTCCAGTGATGTCATTGACACCAACTTGCCGGAACTTGTGACTCGATGTTGTCCTGATGTTGTCAGGATGTGATCGACAAACACCGAATATTGTGATAGCTGATGATTTTTAACCGATAACGGCCGCTGCTTTTGTACCCCATGAGCCGGACAAAGGTGAACCAGGTGGTTTCTCCGAAGATTGGGTACTTTTTCGGGGGCCTGGCGGAAGGACGCAGTGAAGCTAACGACAGTAGCCACCATGTCGCGGGAAGCGCCGCCGTGTTTCGTGGCCTCGCCTCTGGTCGCGCTGTGATCCCGGAACAATCGCGGTAACGTCGCCTTCAGCGAGCTGTGAGCGTAATAAAACACTTTGAGTTCCTGCGAGCTATGGCAGACAGCTTCGGAGAGGAGCCCACTTTGGCTAACTCCCTGCCTGGAGGACTGTCGACAACCAGCGGTGCTCACGCCAGCTCCAGCCCGGCCTCCCCGCCTCCTGCCGCGGCTGCGCACAGTGGCCTAACGGCGCTGGTGGCTCCGATGTCCGCTGTTACCGCGAACACAGCTGTGTTCGGGGACACGTTCAGCCCGGGTTTGTCTCCTCCAGTGGTGGCGGTGCCTCCGACTGTGCACGCCTCCTCGCCTCTCCCGGCTGTCGGGCTGGGGGTGGCCGGAGCGAGCCTCCTGTCTCAGATCCACGCCACGTCCTGGGACCCGACCCTCAGCACGGACTGGGACAACGAGAAGGCTTCGCAGCAGTGCATACTGAGGATCAAGAGGTAAAAAAAAGTAAACAACCTTTAGGCCATCACACAATTACAACTGAAACTGTCAAGAGTGTGGAATAAAAGTGTACAATTTGTACTTAAAAACGTCATTGTTACATAGTCGACGTGATCAAATTTAACTCAAGAATTACTTTAAAATAATGCTGCAGCCATTTATTGATTAAAAATCAGACAGCTGTTACGATATTATTATGACTGGTGTCTGTTTTTGTTAGAATTATTCGAGTTAGCAGTGGCTGTACGTAGCCACTATTCATACGTAGCGTTTCTGATCGGTCACTGTAGGTCACGTGACTGAAGGGCCGAAATTACCTAATTTCGAAGTGTCGATCTTAACTTTCTATGGTTCCAAAACGTCAGTCTAACATTATCAAGTAAGGGAGAAAAAAATAAAAGAAAATCTCTGACATGTTCGGGATGTGAACGTGTGCCACTGCCTCAAAAAAATCCACCATACCTGTTTGGCATGTTATGCGTTGCAAAAGGTCACAGCATAATAAAATCATCATACATACCATTGAAGAAACTTTAAACTTGATTTGAAATGGAAACACCTACCTTTAACCACAATCCCTAGCTACTTATGAATAGAATTTGAAGTTATTCATACAGGTGTGTACCAGTAGCCACTTTGTAAGTTCAGTGGCAGTCAGCTATTCTGTATGACAACCATTTACTTGAGGTACATCATAGTAATATGGTAATGCAGTAGTTTTTTAAAACAGAATGGCTATATGCCCAACCGTTGGTTCAGTAAAGTAAATACGCAAGCATATATACGCCCAACCACAACCGACCAATGAGCACGCTTGTAAGTTCACTTCCGGTTTCAACTAGAGCCCAACCAATATGGATTTTTTTGAGGCTGATGCCGATAACGATATTTGGAGGAAAAAATGCAGATAATCGATAAATCGGCTGATTTGCCAATAACCGATAAATCAGCCAATATATATATATATATATATATATATATATATATATATATATATATATTTAATGAATAAAATGTTCTTTTTTTGAGTATGAGCTAAAAGCTAAAGCTTTGTCTTCATATTGATTAACTTTATAACAGAAGAATTTTCAAGTTCAAAAAATGCAAAAATGTAATTGGAGCAGTTAGGGAGCTATTCAAACTGGCCATCTAGTAAGATATCACTCCTGAAAACGATCTTTGCCATATCACGTGGGGTAAATCTGCCCTACGATTGGATTTTGGAAAACCATGTGATGGAGAACCAATTCCGATTGGACACTCACATTGCTCACGTCATCACACATCTTCTATGAGGAGTACCAAGATGGCCGACAGTGGATCGAATGTCTGCGGAGTTAACTTTTCAGCAAAAAAGTACGTTTCTATCTCATATCATTAAAAAGTTATTTACAATTTAGTAAAGCTTGGTCCCAGCCGTCGTATATGATGGCGTCGGCCCCAGAGGGTTAATGGCGAACGGCAGTAATTCCCAGAACCCTTCCGGACAACAAGTGAATCTGAATGTTTCAACCTCTTAGCAGTAAACAAAAGGTTTTCATGCTAGAAATAAGGTCTACACAACGCGGGCTTAATAAAAAGCGTGACCAACGCAATGAAGCATATTTGACACATTACTGCATAAACTGAGTTAATCAAACTGAGTTGAAATGAAACGGGAGAAATGTGGGGTGAATGTAATCGCAAAGTTATTACAAACAACATCCTTATAAACTTACTTGTATGCTTTTGTCAGGCGATCAGTGCAGTGAGATGGCGAACTATGAGGGCGGTGATTAACACATTTAAGCAGGGGTGTAAGCAGCTCTCAGTTAAATGGAGTCAGAGCTCCATCTACTGGACAAATGGTGCAAGGACATTTTACGTTGCCGACACAAACATTATTTCAGTAACTGTTGTATTTATGAGAAATTATGGGCGTTCTATCGGCAAAATTTCGGCCGATAGTGAGTACTCTGAAAAGGGCTTATATCGGCCGATAATATTGGCCAGGCTCTAGTTTCAACGCGGGGGAAGAAAGGCAAATATTTTCTCGCGGGCTGCAGGAGGGTTCGCAGCCCGCGGAGGGGCTGTGATCTAAAGCGGTTCTGTTTGGCTCATCACACCCAGGGAACTGTGTCAAACTAACACCATCTTACAGGCAACAAGCAGCATTTTGTTCATAAAAACTGTTTCGTCGTCGTTAACAAGCTTCCGTTCAAAATACTTATGAAGTTTGTCTGCTTTCATCCATTGCGGTGTTTTTTTTTTCGCAGTAATTAAAGACGGCGCCGTTAAATGTGTCAAACATACGCCGTTTTTCACGCCGCAATAGAGCCTTCAAAAGTGGTGTAAAAACGTAGTTTAGATGCACAAAACGTGTCAAATACACGATCACAGTTGGGCGAATAAGGTAAGACATTATATTTATCTGGCCAACAGTTGGGCGTGTAATGTACAATGTATGACTTATCTGGCCAACAGTTGGGCGTGTAATGTACAATGTATGACTTATCTGGCCAACAGTTGGGCGTGTAATGTACAATGTATGACTTATCTGCCCAACGATTGGGCGAATAGCTTTTCCCTTTTTAAAAATCCATAATAATATGCATAGTAACAAGCTTTAAAGCCCACGTGCAGTAAATTTGGAAAATTGACTCAAACTTTTGTGAATTGATGGGTTTTGTAATTTGGACCATCTTTGTTCAATAAAAGTAGTGAATGGCTGTGAGCGGTCACATCAAGCATTTAAATTCACGGGGCTCTTTCTCTGGTTTTCAGTTTGCCATTTCGTAAATACAGGAGACTAGCTTGTGTTTACATTTTTTTCTCTGCCCTTTATGTGGCTTATATAGCAATGGAAAGAAGATTTAAATATTTTGAATCATCAAGGTATGTGGAGTCCATTTTATTTGGTGAATTAGTGTATTGTGTTTTGATGCAGCAGTATGCCAAAAACTGCGGTAGTTCTTCATGAATTTCCTGCAGAGAAGAAGCAACATGACACACGGGCACGATTTGTCAAGAGGGTGCCCAGGGACTGAGATGGTCCCAAAAAAACCCTCTACTATATGTACAGTAGTTGCCATTTCACTGATGACGGCGACATAAACAAGCTGCAGTCTGACATGGGGCTTGTCTAATAACTGAAGCTGAAGCCAGACACCACTGACAGCATTTACCCTGAAGGTACAGGCCATATTCTGATCACGTGTACATATTTAACCTCTTAAACCCTAGAGTCCCCAAATTTGGGTATTTGCCCTGTTTTGGAACATTTGAACACTCATAACTAACCAATGTTGACACCAACGTACACTTATTATACATCAAAATGTCAAGCAAAGTCTCCTCTACAAAAGTGTCCACTTCAGTCACATATCAACTAACCACAGCTGAAACGCCAAGCAAATAAAGACATAAATCATAATTCATTTTTTTGGGGAAAAAAAACACCTCATTTACTCCTAGCAAGTATTATTTACTTTCTTTTTTTTTTTTTTTTTTTTTTGCATCCACAACATCCCTGAGGACCTGTCCTTTAGCTGATCCAAACTTTTTTCATTTTTGACCTTGTACAAGCTGAGAAATAAATCATGATGTATGGGTATGTGATTTTGGTGAAATAGGCTCTAGGGCTTAAGGGATTAAATTATGTAAATCCAACAGGCTTTTTCTTTTTTCCAGTGTACACGATGGAGTAAAATTTGTGTATGCAGGCTGTCAGAGGCTTCATTTAATCATCCGGCTATTTCAGCATGAAACTTCAACGGCCCACCGTCCATTGTTTATGCATTTAGGAAAATAACAACGATTATACAACCAAATTGCTGACCTTCCTGATCTTCCAAGTGCCTGCCTTCCCCACTACGGTCTCTGGCCTTGTTTTGGTCCAGTTCCTCATCTGAGTCTTCTCCTGTGGACTGTTTGGACTCTCACCCGTAAGGCTGTACAAGGCTGTAACATGATTAATCAGGGTTTTATTATTTCATTTTAAGCAGAAATGCCATATACATTTGCAGTTTCTAGCTTATATGAGCCTAATATTGTTTGACAAAACAAGATATTTAATGAGATCTCATGTTGAAACAATCCACTTAGCTAACAAAAATAATTGGCAACTATTGTTGATCATATTTATAGAAAATGTGTCGTTTTCACTTTAAGCTTCTTAAAGGTGTCGATTTTCTTTTGTGTTATTTGACATGAACTGATCATTAACTGGTTTTAAACCACTTCAACTATGTCTTATGTAAAAAATTATGCTTTTTTCCTCCTCCCATACCCATTTTCCTTTCCCTTGAATGCAGGCTTGAAGTGAAAGTGAATGTTTTCATGAATTTTCCACCATCAGTGTGACTTCACAGAAAAGAGAAAAAAATTCTTTATCGTTTTAGTTCATATTTCTAACTATTTAGATAATAAATTAAACATTTGTATTTTTTTATTTAAATCCAAATTCTCTGATTTGAACTTCTTAAGTATTTACATTTTTACTTGTTTCTTTATTCCTGCGTAGCAGTTCACTGAATATCTCTGGTTGTGGACGAAACAAGACATTTGAAGGCATCATCTTAGACTTCGGAAAACAAAATAAACGTTTTTCACAATTTTTTGACATGTTTAAGGACCAAACAATTCGTTTATTAATTGACTGATTTTTTTCTTGATTAACCGATTATGGAAATATTCATTTGTCGCAGCCCTAGTGTGAATTTCATCCATTTGTCTGCTTTGGTTTTACATGAATGTTGTTTCTTCAGACATGATGGAGTTGGATTAATGGTGCTGTTATGACAGAATTTTCTGTGTCTGTCTGCAGGGACATCATGTCCATCTACAAGGAACCTCCTCCCGGAATGTTTGTGGTTCCAGACCCTCATGATATGACCAAGGTAAAGGTACCAGGTGTCGTCTGACAGAATATTGTGGAAGTAGAGTGACACAGTTAACAACAGTAATATACATGCTGGTTATCAAGAAAAAATGTCAAAGTTTTATATGTTGCTGCTTCTAAACTGTGAGGGTTTGATCTTTTTATTTAGGTAATTGAAAGAGTATCATTTTCTGCTGCATATTGGGAGCTTGACTTGAAGAACAAAAAACAATTGGGCTTGTGAGTAAATGGAGCCTCTGTTCAGATTTCCATCCAACTAGAAAATCACTTTGACAAAGTCCTAAATTGCCATGTTTTTGCTGGTATGCAGTTGAACATCTTACTTGGCAACACCCTGGTGTTTGTGTCTGTGTGAGAGAGGATGAGTATGAGGCATCATTGTAAAGTGGTTTGAGCATCTGTTTTGGTTGTGAAAACACTATATAATTGAAGTCCATTTGCAGGTGACCTGGTTGTCAAACAGTAGGTTGCTGTCCCAAATAGTCTCACCTAAAATGTACATGGAGGTCTGTTACCTTTTGTTCATTTTCTGCTGCTTACGTATTTTAAAAAAATAACACACCAAGTTGCACCACTTTATTTTTATAAATGTTGTGTGAGATTCTTCCTCAGATGTGCCCTAATGCGTGTATCTCCTCTGCCATAATGTTCAAGACTGGTTTCTTTCAAGTGGTAAGCTTTGATGGCCCTCCCAGAAGAAGAAATAATTGCAGCTCCTTGACTGACTGCTTGAGGCTGGATCCAAAATGTTCCTGTTGCAGCCCATGTTAAAATGTCCAAGTCCAGAGCAGAAATGAACATATTTACAGCCTGGTACAAAAAAACCTGTTTTGGTCTTCTATAGGTAGTTTCCTCCTGTAATGACACCTTTATGGGGGTTAATTAGATTTATTTATTTATTTATTTATTTATTTATTTATTTATTTATTTTGAGCTTCTTAGTTTAAGATGTTTTAACCCGTAAAGTTCTGTAAAATTGGGAGTGTGTTCCAATGATGTGTATCTTATTGTGTTGAGTTTTGAGATTCCTTATTTTCACTGCAGTAATTGAAGACACCAGACTTATGTTGTCTCTCTCACTATAATTTAAATGCAAAAAATGTGTTTGATGACGCATTTGGCATCAGTAAGTAGTATTTATTCAAAGACATCATGACAGAACGAAGTAGAGGAAACTTGACTCGGCCTGGAGGAAGCCCGGGGCCTCCGTCTGGAGCCAGGCCTGGATGGAGGGCCTGTCGGCGAATGCCTGGTGGCTGAGCTTGCCACAGAGTCCGTTCAGGCACAGCCCAAAAAGGCAACGTGGATCTGTGGGCTCACCACCTGCAGGGGGATCCCTGGTGTCAGGTGCGCTGTCCCATGGGTGGCAGTGAAAGTCGAGGGCCTCAGCGGACCAGACCGGGGCAGCAGGGGCTAGCTCTGGGCGTGTGGAACGTCACCTCACTGTGGGTGAGAGAGCCAGAGGTGGAGCGATACCAGTTAGATCTGGTGGGCCTTGGTTCTGGAACCACTCTCCTTGATGAGGGTTGGACTTTATTCTTAATTCTTCTCTCGATTAATCACCAGAATCATCGATAGAATACTCGATTACTACAATAATCAGTAGCTGCAGCACGAAATGTTTATGAGTTCAGCGGCACAAATATTTCATGAGGTGAAAGATGAACATACCATTCAATGAGGTGAAACCAAAATATTCATTCCATTGAAAGAATGAAAACACATTAATTATTTTTATATAATGGCTAAAAGTCATTTGATATTTTATTACTTTATAAACAACAGAAAAGGGATTTACATTTCGGTGTGCGTCACTGCTGCTTTGACATCAACAGTCCAACACGAACGTTAAATAGGAAAATCAAAATTGTGCTCATTCAACTTGTAAAAAAACAATGCTGACGATGTAGTCCATGATGCCGTGCACTGACTTCATGTACAGCCTGCTGTCTGTTTTCCTCACTCCAGCGAAAAATCGCATGAGAAATTTGTCTAGCTTTTCATCCTAACTTCATCCTAACAGCTCTTCATGCCTCCAGACGGCTTACGGCGTGGTGGATTTGGGGTTTTTTGTGTGTGTGTTAAAAGAATTAGCACCATCAATTAGCTCCTTCAAATCGTCATCTGCCAGCAAAACAAACTCAGCCATGTTTAGCCAAACACCGGCCCCGGTAGTGTGAGCATGCATAGTGGTCCGGGAGTGCAATGGCACATTTCATATAGCACCAAAATTGCATGCTAAAAAGAACTATTGCATGATCAATGAAACACAATGGCAAATGGTACAAATAATCCATGTCACGTGACATACAACCAACCCACCAGTCAAGACAACGAGCCACTCAGCAGTTATATAACATACATTATCGCCATAATGCAATAGGATTAAAATCTCATATCGTAGGCCAGTTTTGTATTGTTTATATTGCATATCGTTTCTATCGCCCATTACTTACACCACAGTTGTTTAATACTTTTGCTGCCTCCTTATTTTTGTCATTTGTTACATTTTAGATCCACGCTTTGATCACGGGGCCATTCGACACACCATACGAGGGTGGCTTTTTCCTCTTCCTGTTCCGCTGCCCACCTGATTACCCCATACACCCGCCAAGAGTGAAGCTCATCACCACCGGACACAACACTGTCCGCTTCAACCCAAACTTTTACCGCAACGGAAAAGTCTGCCTTAGCATCCTTGGGTGAGTCAGGGATCGTATTCTTAGTGGGTGACGTCACAGGAGAGTAATAATACAAATTTTATAATTTTTGTTGTTATGCCAACAACTTGTTTGCTAGTCAGGAAAGCACAGAACCCAAGGGATGAAGTGTATTTGTGTTGTTAACTGTTGTATTACAGCTACCCTCAACCTGTTTTACACCATTTTACACTTAAGTCAGGCCAAATTTTATGAAGCTGTTTAATATGACAGTTAACTAATACTTCTGCAGCATTTTGGGACATTGCTTTCTTCTGACCCATCAGCGCACATTGATGCGTCAAAGGTCAGCCAAATTTAACTTGATTCTGTTTGTCTTGTCAGAAAATCAGTGTACGGATGGCAGCCGATGAAATGGAATTTATTTATTTTATTATTATTATTTTTTTTACATTTTCACAGATAAATTAAAAGATTCCAAAAACTAAGAATTGCATGACTGTTGTGTAGAAAATAAAAAAAAGTCTTCACTAATACAAGGGTCTGAATTAGTGCTTCTTCCTAGCTCAGGGGTGGGCAACAAGGGCCAAGACAGTAAAGGTTTTCCTTGCAACCAGTCACCTCAGCAGGTGGGTTTGGTGATGAGCTTCTCCCTTGAAGATAAACACCTGAACATCAATTAAGTCACCTGCTGAGGTGATTGGTAGAAAGGGAAACCCGCACTGTCTTGGCCCTTCATGGCACATGATTGCCCACCCTGTCCTAGTTCTACATTAGTCAACAATCCATTTGTTAAAAAAAATAAAATAAAAAATCTGTTGTATCAGTGTTTATTTAACCCTAACCAGCACACCTGTGGTCTAAGCAAACCACATGGCTACATTATAGATATTTATATTTCTTGATATATTTTTCTGAAATGTTAGACTTATTCCGTTGAAATTTGGTGTAATTATCACCTATACAGTTGTTTTCAAATTCACTTATTTTGATTCAGTTTGATTAAATATTGTGGGCTCCATAATAATTTATTTATGGGGTCTACTTGACCCCATTTTGATAGAGGCGAACCAGTTGGACTATAGCAAAATTTTGAGATTAATGTCATGTTTTCATCACTCAGGAAATAATCCTGTTGTGTTGATGATTTGTGGACATTCATGCTGGTTATACGGTTGCAAATTGAGCTTTTTTTTGAAAAGGAGTTTTACAGCAACGCGTTAATTGAGCTGTAAAATGGCTATTTGCGACCGTATAACAGCATGAAAGTCCGCCAATTATCAGACACAATGGGGTTATTCCCATTCTAATTCAATTCTATCATTTGAACGGTTTATTTTTCTGTAGGTAATTCAGATGGCGAGGCTTACCGTCGAGCCGAGGCAGCATTGCTCCAACAGCAGTCAGGGCGCGGAGTAATCCATCAAACATGAAAATCCATCAAATGCAAAATGGTAATTCTGTATCAGAATCCACATCGATACTTTCGTATGATAGCTTAAATTCACCCATTTCGGCAGCGTCGGCATGCGACTTTCTCTCGCTCTCAACTAGCAGCGCACACGGCCGGTGTTCTGTCGCATAAATCGACAGTTCCGCATCCCGCCAATACTGCGCATGCAACTGTGCATGCATGCGCGGTTGTGCAGAGGACAGGAATGATATTCGATAGGATCGGCATCTCGTCAGAGCACCGGTCAGGGTGCAGAGTAATACATCCAAATGTGAAATGGTTGAATATTTTGCCACCGTTACACCGATATTATACGGTCTGAAATCTCACACAATTAACCAATCAGATTCGTGGAAAAAATGTAATTGGATTAGAATACTAAACCTTCAGCAGTTTTTCTTTGGGTTATTTGCATCAGAGCAGCTGCAGGGAGTAGCAGTAAGTGTTGAGTTTTTGCATTCAAAAGTCAATCAAAAGAGAAATTTTTCAAGTGTCTTTCACAATGAAATATGGTTTATCAGATGACACAGAAGAAGGCTCTTAATTCACTATACAAAACAAAGAACAGAATTAAAATATGAATAAAGTAGAAAATAGCTAAAGAAATAATAATGATAATACAGGTGAGCCCCGTTAACTTGCGCAAGTCGCAGCTTGGCTTTACTCGCGGTCAAATTGTCGTGACATGTGTGGCGTGTGTGCATGGAGTGGGTTTGGAATCTTCCCCCTCCTCCTCCTCCGGCCACTGCATGCCAGCGTGGAAGATCCCCTTTGGACGCGACTGTTTTTGAATCCTTATTGCAGGTTCAGATTGAGCTGGAATTTATACACTCGCTCGCCACACTAAACAGAGACTGTGAGAGAGACAGAGAGGGAGGGAGAAAGCGAGTGAGCAAGAGAGAGAGAGTGTGTGTGTGTGAGAGAGAGCGAGAAAGAGACAGAGACAACGAGAGAGAAAGCAAGTCTGACAGTAAGAGAGAGCAGGAGAGGGAGGTAAGCTGACTTTTTTTGTGGGGGGGGGGGGGTCAAACGTATTAACTCGCAGGTTTAGATGACTTGCAGTTCGAATTTTGTGGACCATAAACCGCGCGAGTTAACGGGCCTCACCTGTAATAGTAATAAATAAACTAAAAGTCCTGAAGGGAAAAAGTTATGGGGGGATATTGCACATAGATTAGATTCATACATTTCACAATTTGTATTGATGAGGGTTAAAAGTTGTTTGATTGTGGTAGAAAGCATTTTGACAGAAAAACATGTCTGACATCGTATTTGTGACAAAATACAAACATTAAGTGAAGCATGAAACCTGATTTCTGTCTGCGACCTGTGCATGTCTCCATAGCACGTGGACGGGACCAGCATGGAGTCCAGCCCAGAGCATCTCCTCTGTCCTCATCTCCATACAGTCTCTGATGACGGAAAACCCGTATCACAATGAACCCGGATTTGAACAGGTGTGTTATTTACAGGGTTCCCGTGAATCCTTAAAAGGCATAAAAAAATTTTTTATCAAAAAGTAGGGCCTCATTGTTTTTAAAATGCAAAGATGTAGGAAGCAGGATTTTATCCATGTTTTATTCTGACATTGGAATGACAATATTAAAATGAATTGCAATATCTATTTGTTCATAGTTCAGCAAAACCCTCTCGTAACGCTAAGCAAAGTGACTATAGCAGAACCTACAAGTCTCTCTTGCTCGTTGCTGAAATGCTAGTGTAACGGAGGCCAGCAGGTGTCGCTGTGCAGATATAGTTAGTAAAACTCGCTCCCAACAGCTCAAAAGGATTCTCTGGTCACAAGGCCAGAGCCCTGGGCTTTAGCCTTCTGGTTAGAGAGTTCGACTTCCATGCCGAGGATCCTGAGTTTGTGTCCCGAGGGGAGCGAATGGGCAGAGTCATAATAACACAACACAGAGTGCAGCCGCTACACTAAGAGCAGAGACATTTTCAACTAGTTGGACGTAATGCATGGTTATTGTAATGTTGTTCTTGAATTTCATTGTAACTGGCTTTAAAAAGTCTTTTAAGTCTTTAATCTATCTTTCCTTTAGCTGTAGGAACTGTGTATTTATTTTACCAAATCTGGCGAATTTCAAACCTGTTGATGTGTTTTTGTTTTTTGGCAAACGCTCAAATCTTGTTTCATCTCAGTTTTGCTCAAATTAGAACTGGAAATTAGATAAAGGTAGGAAGATGTGTGTGGGGGACCCTGCAGCGATTCTTACATTTATACATTGTTTTCTGTTTTATTGCAGACTGTACAAACCCAGTATATTTCATGGTTTGTGTGGTCAGCTTCCTTTCATTTGTTAATATACGATAGTAATTGGTGATAGAAACGATAGAAAATTGGCCTACGATAGATTTTTATTCTATTGCACTATTGCGGTAATGCATGTTAACAGACTGAAGGTGGCAGCAATGCAACAATAAGGATGTCGGCTGCTGCTAAATGCTGTCGAAGAAGAAGAATGTTGATGATGCAGTCTACTTGCCACCCGCGGAGATAGACCCAGGAGCTGCAACAGGCCTGAAAGCAAAACGGAGGAGCTGGTGAAAAAGACCGGTACAACATCCATTATTTGGACTTTGTTCGGATTTAAGCCGCCTGACAAGCAGCCGCAAACTCTGTAGAGTGTGCGGGGCAACATTTCTAGCTACAGGAATGATAAACATATGCTTTTTGAACCACTGAATCAATATGAAGCAGTTGTGTTGAAATGGTTCAGTGTTTTGAAGCATTTGATACAATTAAATATGGTGACATCTGCTGGCTAATCTTCAGCATAGCACTTGCATGGAAAAATAAAGGTCAAGGAGTCATGAAACAGTAAGGCACTGTTATGTATGTTTAATAATAACGGTTCTATGTGCATCTTGAAAGTTTTTACTATTTTCGTTAAGACATTAATAATACCCTTATGTGTTATAATGTGATTGTGGCATCATAAAACACTGTATTTAATTAGAGATATAAATTGAGAAATGCTTGTGCAACAAGGGACTATTGTGAAAGTAGCTGTACAAAATGATGGGGATTTTGGTGGTTCAAAGGTTTTTATTTAAACAAGATCGTTTCAGTGGTGTGAGGCTTGAGTCTGTTCCTCTTCTTTGTCACTACCTCCCTAGTTTTGGAGAAGACTCTCTCACACGAAACACAGAAGTTGCTGGCATATAAAGATAAATTTTGTCCAGCTTGTAAAGAGTTGGATAAACAGCAGTTTAGCAGTTTGACTTTCCTTTAGGGTCTGTTCTGAAAGAGTTCTATTATAATAATAATATATTTATAGATCATGATCGCAAGAGGTTGCAGTGTGTACCGCAATTTGGATTTAAGGCCATATCGCGCATCCCTAATATACAGTATTCCTCATTTTTAAGGCATGCAACACTTTGCAAAACAAATTATGACAGGCAATTTAGGGCTAGTAATGGGGTTAAAAAAACTGTATATATATTGTAATCATGATTTGGTATGAAAGCAGTGTCCAAGAAATGCTGAGTCTTTGAGCAGCATTTCTTTTGAGAAAATTACTCAAAAGTTTAAAAATGGTGTTCTTCAAAGAAAGACTGGAAGGTATTTGCATATTTATCTCGCTAGAGTGCAAAATATCATAAAATGATTCAAGAAATGTAGATGAGTTTCAGAGTGTCAACGACAAGGACACAAGCCAAAGCTCAGCTCTAGTAGTCACTGATACATCAGATGGCACTTCATCAGGAACCGTCATTTGTCAATAGCTAATATAACCACACGGGCAAGAAATTACTTTGGGAAACCTTTAGCAAGCAGTACAATACAGAATTACATTCAGAAATGCCTCTTAAAACTTTACTGTGCAAATGAGAAGCCCTTTATTAGCCTTCTTCAGAAGCGGCATAGACTTCTCTGGGGTTTAAGGCATCTGGTTTGGACCATCACACAATGGAAATCTGTACTGTGGTCAGACATATCAGTCCAGATATTGTTTTTTTTATGGATGCTGTGTGCTCTGGACCAAAGATGAAAAGGGTCATCCAGATTCATATAGCCAAAAGTCAGGATCTGTCATGGTATAGGGTTGTGTTTATACCCATGGCAAATGCAATTTACACATCTGTGATGGCAGCATTAATGCAAAAAAAAAGTGTATTGAGATTTTGGAGCAACATACAGAAGCTGTATAACAGGGGATATAAAATCCAAAACTTGCACTGTGCACGATTTCTCCATTCAGCCACAGAAGCCTATAATTTCTTCTGGGTTGTCTTGGTGGCTTTCCTCACCCTTCTTCTTGCACAGTCAGTTTTTCAGAACTGTCTACTCCACACAGGTTTACCATAGAGTGACATACTGTTTGTATTTCTTCATAACGAATGTAAATAAAGTCCAAGATTCCACATTCAGTGACTTGGAAATGTTTATGTATCCATCCCTGACTTGTCTGAAGAAAACTGGAAATAAAACTGATTATTTACAGGTATTATACCAGAGGGGCCCATTACTTATGCAACCCATCATCTTGGCTTTTATATTTGTAATTAATTTATGTCAGGTTGTAGAGATTTACTTTGTTTGAGTTTAAGGAAGATAATTTTAGAAATTTTAATATTGAGAAGCCTGGTTTACTTTTTGTATTTGAAATGTCATAAACAAATGTGTGAAATACCAAGGGGCTGAATACTTTTGCAAGCCACTGTTTTGTGATCATCAAAAAGAGGTATCAAAAGAACTTGAGCAATGGTAAACACGTAACTGCCCGTGGTCTTAAATTAAAACGAGGTGTCCAATGTTTTACATATTTTTAAATAAAATACTTAAATTTGCAATATGAACCGTATCAGTTAAAAAAAAATTGCCTTTTTGAATATCATGAAAAGAAAAAATTAAGAAATGGAACAATGCTGATCTAAGAGTATAAAGTAAGAGTATAAATTCAAATTCTTTTTCAAAAAGATAAGAATACCTCTATTGTTTGCTGAGAGCGTAATAGTAATACTTTTATTTATAGCCCTTTCAGGATAAATACAGTCTTTGTACTCACTGATCCCCATTCATTCAGTTCTGTGGTCCTCCCAAGCAGACGCTCAGAAAAAGTCATAAATACTCATTTTTTTCCATGAGCTGTGGACTTTCAGTCAGCTGATCTTTGCACGCACTTTTGAGTGCAGTGCTGTGGTCACTGGGCTCAGATGTCTGAAACTTTGTCC
Source organism: Thalassophryne amazonica (assembly GCF_902500255.1). Lineage (NCBI taxonomy): Eukaryota > Metazoa > Chordata > Actinopteri > Batrachoidiformes > Batrachoididae > Thalassophryne > Thalassophryne amazonica. The sequence goes on from NC_047118.1 coordinate 73,771,575, forward strand.
TCAACTCCTTTAATTTTTTAGATATTCTGTCTGTTTTTGGATCCACAAGTATCGAGCGTGCAGCAAACACGGCACGAGGCTGTTTTTTAACGGGCTGCGTTCAGGACTTCACAGCGTCTTTGCACTGCCACTTTAACCTCCACTCAGACTGATTTTCACCTTCATGGAAATTAGCGCAGTTAACACTTTGAAAAGGAGTCACCGTGACTTGAAATCATATTTCAGTAAACTTTGCAATTAGTCCTTCGTTCACATAGGTGCCGAACTGTGAGGGGTGGTCCGTACGGACCACGAATCACCTCTAATCCATTATACTACTAATATATTAACAAAGGAAATGAAGTTGACTGGATAAAACATCAAATATCGTAGTTTCATTCTGTCTGCATTGAAACAGCTGTCAATACAGAGATTTTTAATTTGCATTTTCTCTGCCATCTCAACTTTTTTGTTTTAGGGTTGTATATTCAGTCATACCAAAGTCAGTCTAATTTAAACATTTAACATTTTAGTTGCATTTTTAATCATTTGAAGCCAGTGTAAAATATCATCATTAAATTAGATGCTAAAGTTTCAAACTGTTTAAATTTTAAAAGCAGTTAAAATCCGATTCAGACTAGTCTAATTCCCTATATTCTTGGGTTGAAGACACTTAAGGGTGATTCTTTAACTACGGGCACTATTGGCCTTGTAAATGTAATTTCCACCACACCATTGCCTTACAATACAAAGCACCTTGGGGCAACTGTTTGTTGTGATTTGGCGCTATATACATGTGCTCTGATGTCACTGTTTATCTCCATAGAAACTACCCAAACAATCTTTCATACAAACTGTTTAAAGGGACATTACAGTGATGTGGTGGAAATTACGGCAATAGTGTGGGACAACTACATTTTGTTTAAAAAAATCACAACAGTTGTATGACATTGAATACCCCAATTATGTTTTGATTATTTTACTGATATTTTATTCAGAGATAGCACAAAATGGCAATATTTGCATATAATGATGCTGAAAAAAGGTGAAAGTCATCATAGACTACTAGAACAAATTTAACACACTTTCATTGTAAAGATAACTATAAAAGTATGAAATTTCCCCTTTTTTTCTGTTTTTCATACAATATGATCAAAGGACATAATAAGTGCCCGTAGTCTAAGAATCACCCTTAAAGCCAGTGGAAAAATAAGATAATGCCTCATTTCATAATGATTGATCCCAAGATTTAAGAATTTTTTTTCATTTGTTTAAACATGATTCTCAGATCAAATGCAGTCTTACCGTTGAGAACTTTTTCTCCATATGATGGGCACTTCTCAGGCATCAATGGGATTATGCGAAGTGCAATAAAATAAATAATTTAAGATTTGTCATGTTTTTAATCTGTTGCAAGAGCCACAGCCTGATTCAATTTAAGTAAAAGTTAAATATGGTGCAAATTTCACATTTCATTATTTTGTGTTACATTTCATGCCTTTCAATCTTATGTATAATGTGCTAAAAAGTTAAAAATGCATTAATATTGGGTGGACATAGTGTTTGCTCCCATGTTCAAAACTTGCATATAGCAGTTGCAATCTATAAGAAGCAGAGACCTGCCATCAGGCACTTTAGCTAGGGATTGGACCGATCCGATCCCGGATTAGTATCGGGTTGTGATACCGACATAATTCACGTATCTGAAAATACCGATCCCAACCCGCAACATTTTCCGATACCAGAGAAGAGCCACTGTGAAAGTTGTTTGCTCTCTGCTTGTTTACTGCTGAGCGGGACGAGGGGGGAGGGAGGTTTTTGAAGCCGGGCTGTTTGACAGAGCTCTCTTCCGTAGTGTTTTAGCTGTGGTTAGCAGAAAATTTCTGCCCGGCTCTTGGATTCAAATTGTCTGTTCGTCGAGCACTGATTTTCCAAGAAATTAACTGAATTGTTGCTGGAAATGTGTGCTAAAAAGTTAGCCGCTTCACTGTCCCGAGGCTGTAAAACGTTATGAAACGCCAGCTCAGCGTGCAGCCAAGGAGGAGCTGAACAGAGATTCTGTCCGTTGAAAGAGAAAAAAGTCTCCATTAAAATCCTGCGTGTTAGAGTCACTGATGATACACTAATTTTACAGTTGAAAGGCTTCGTGTTTCCAAAAGATCAAAGTTTGCACAGCATGAACACAGCAAGAGAGAAAGAAAAAAGAGAAAGACAGAGGACTTAATTTTTACTCTGTAACACCAACTACTGGTGTAATTTGGCACAGATATCTAACTGACCAATAGGTAAGGGTGGAGAACTGTCATTTATAGCTACACAGTTGTGCCATATTTAAGGAAAATCCACAAAAAAAAACCAAAAACTTTGCAAGCATCACCGCCACCAACCAATGCAAAGTAACGAAACGCGGCACTGCTTTTATGCAGCCTTTGTCTGTGAAAATTTCAAATAAAATAAGAGCCGATCCGTGTGTGTGTGTGTGTGTGTGTATACGTACATCATCGTGTGCACGTTTGGAGTCCAGAGTGCAAATGGCCCCCCTTTCACCCTTCACAGTCTCCTTTTGGTCACATGTCACTGTGGAATTGTCTTGTGTATCAGTTTTTTGTTATTGTTGAGTCTGTGTGCCAAATAAATTCATTCATTCACTCATTCCTCTTCCTCAGTGGGGGTGCTAATTCAGTCATCTTTTATTTTTTGTCTTTTAAACTTGTTTTATGTCAAACACGGCACTCAATGCTGCAGGGGTGAAAGTTGCTCTTCTGAGGCGTACCCCTGTGCACCGACTGTAGAGGACTATATATCTCTTCCCGGTACCGCGTACCGCTGCATTCTGGCTTACTTTCACCAACTGGGTGCTTTTGCTTTTAGGTTTCTTATTTAAAATTAAAAAATGTAAAATAACCACTACCACTTATGCTTCCTGCACAGCAGTGTTGGTGTGAATTTTAATTATATAGCCATGCCACAATAAAGGCTTTTTAATTTAATTTTCACAGAGTGCCTTGGAGCTTTGTTTTTGGTCTTCTTGAGGATTTCACACTGAGCAGTTCTCTTTTTCATTTTTTCATCATTTGAAGATGAAAACGTGAGTTTTTTGAGTACTCTCCATGAGGCACTTGGGTGATGTGATCTAATTCTGTGTTTGTGTGTCGGCTGTTTGAAACGAGAAAGGGTTTTGTATGTGCAGATTTGAGTCAAACTAATAATGCTGGAGGCCTCCATCTGTGTTTGTTTCAGGAGCGCCACCCTGGCGACAGTAAGAACTATAATGAGTGTATCCGCCATGAAACCATGAGAGTGGCAGTGTGCGACATGCTGGAGGGCAAAGTTCCCTGTCCTGAAGCTCTGTGGTACGACTGATTTCCTTCTCTTTTTTTTTTTTTCTTTGCTGCATATCTGTTTTCCTGCCTGTGATCTGCAGTCTCAGTTTTAACTGGTACTGTGTGCTCACTGAGCCCTGTGTGTGTTTTTTGCAGGAGTGTGATGGAAAAGTCCTTCCTGGAATACTATGATTTCTACGAAGGAGTCTGTAAAGAGAGGCTGCACCTGCAGGGACAAAACATGCAGGTGACTGATTTATCTTGAGCTTTTTTTTCCCATCACTGTGTAGCCAGTGGTTCTCTTATCGGTCCTCAAGTACCACCTGACCTACATTTTTCATCTCTCCCCGGCTTTGCCACAAGCTGATGAGCTCATTCAGGTGTCTGTTAGCACTTGATTGGCTGCACACCTGAATAAGATCATCGGCTTGTGACAGAGCAGGGAGAGGTGGAAAACATGCAAGTCAGGTGGTACTTGAGGGGCGATTTCAGAACCAGTGGTCTCCATGTCATTATGTGCAGTCAGTCACGTGATATTTCATTGTAAGTGAGATTACTTGAGTTATACTGTCCCGATTGCACAAAACATACAGATTTGAGAGTAAGTCACCATCAAGTCACTCTCAAGTCATGAATCAGCAAGTCATAATGGCCACCAAGTGTTTGACAACTGACTTGGGACTTGCAGATTGATGACTTGACAGTGACTTACTGCCACCTCTGCAAACATGGTATGTTCATTACGCACAGTAACCCCAAAAAGCCTATTGATTTGGGGGTCAAAATCATTGTACTTTGTCAAAGGCGCTGGCAGGAAAGTATCACAAAACACTTAGCAAATGAAGATGGAACAGCATTAGTTTAATATTCATGTCACAAGTACAGACGTGTGTTTTTAAAATAATAGCATGTTTTAAAAAAGTGAGTAAACCTCAAAATCCTTATAATAGCTTTTATTTCCATACACACAAATGCACTGGGAACACTGCATGTTCTATTCCAACTCAAAACATGAAGAAAAATGTATCAATTCGTCATTACTTTACAGAAAGTGAAGAAAAAGGAATGTTAGACTTTTCAAAAAAAAAAAAAAAAATTAGCAGTGTCTGCATTTTTCTTCCTGTGACCCTTGTTACACCCTTACAGGTGGCTCTTATTAAGGACGAAGGCAGCAGATGTTGTACATGTTAGTTGTTGTGCATTTCTCTCTGAAAATCTGGATAAAATGGGTCATTCCAGACAATGTTCAGAAGAACAGCGTACTTTGATCAAAAAATTGATTGGAAAGGGGAAAATGTCTAAAGAAATACACAGGGATTAAAGTTCTCCGTCATTTCCATCAGTTGGGCTGCCTAAAGGTAGGGTTTGTGCTGAGCCATCCTAAGGCAAAATCAATGCTGGAGGCAAGATATGAAATTTACCACGTTCACAATGTTTAAAAATTGTATCAATGAATGTATTTCAATTTATGACTAAATTACAAGTAACGTGTCAAAAATAGCATAAATTACCTATAACTTCAGGCCCACCTATGCGGGACGTATCAGCCATACGCTGGCATACATGGAAAATATTGTGCATGCCCAAAATTTTTCAATGTACTCACCATATTACATCAGCGTGCATGCACTTACACAAAACTTACCCGTAATGCATTAGACGTATGCCAGCGTGTTTAATACGCTTGGTGTATTGGCCTCCGTGCCACACAGAGCCGTCTCTGTGGAATGATATTTTCTAAAAGCAGACTGCAGTGGCTCAAAAAGATTACTCTCAGTAAGATAGTCCATGAACTACTGTGAAACCACCATTTCCAGAATTGTAGAGCAAAATAATAATTTGGTATCGGGTGATAGTTTTTCAATATACTAGGGTCAAGATTAGATTTCTTAAGTAATGGTTTAATCACTGCAGATTTGAAATATTCAGGAACAGATCCAAAAGTTAATGAGAGATTAATCATTTCCAGCGGAGTCGGCCCAAGAGTGGGTCACAGATCCTTAAACAGTTTTGTTGGTATGGGATCAAATAAACAGGTTGTGCTTTTTGTAGATGCCACAAGTTTTGTCAGCACGCCCAATGAAATACTATTAAATTCTGTCAATCTAAGTAACACCTCAATGGTATGGGATCACATAAGCAGGTTGTGCTTTTTGTAGATGTTACGAGTTTTGTCAGTACACCTAGTGAGATACTATCAAATTCTGTAAGTCTAGGTAAAACCTCAGTAATGGCACCCACCTCAGTAGCAGGGTGTAGTGGCTGGGTTAAGGCATGCTGGGAAATGTTTAACCCAATGTTGTCTATTTTCTTCTCTAAGTAATGCAAGAAATCTTGTGGTGTAAAAGGAGAGCGACTTACAGGTGATTGTCCATAAATACGTGTTGCCACCGTGTCGAGCAAGAACTTTGAGTTATGCTTGTTTTTGTTGGCCCAATCAGAGTAATAGGTCCACTTTGTATCCAGTAGTGCATGCTTATAGTCTACAATATCACGCCATGCAAGGTGGACTACTTCTAATTTTGAACTACGCCATTTTCTAGTCTTATGCTTGAGGTCACAAAAGTAATCATTGATCCAAGGTGACTGTGTTTTGTTTTTTTTTTGGGGGGGGGGGGGGGTGTCGTGGTTTTAATATAGGTGGCACAATCATGTCAAGTGTAGTTTTGAGTGCTGCATTTAAACTATCCACAAGATGGTCTACTGATTGGGCATTTTCCAAACGTGAAGCTGTTATCAGGCAGTTTAGCTTCAAGTTCAGTCTTATTTGAGGAGTTAATAATAAGGTTGTTGTTCCACTAAACATGGCAGCGAAACTGTAAACCTAATAAGTGAGTGATCAGAGACCACTGATGCAAGAGGCATGATGTCAATATTTGTGACAGCAGTACCATGTGTTAGAACCAAATCCAGGGTATTTCCACAGTGTGTTAAATCAGAATGTTATCTGCACTAGTCAACAAGTTAGAGATGAACTCACCAAATTCATCTAAGAATTCAGAGTATGGCTAGGGGGCCTATATACAGTGACAAAGTAATACTGCTGATTTTTATTCTTCCGACTTTGGCAGTAGGTTTAAGCCAGGTTTCACATAACCCAATCATATCTAAGTGATGATCCATAATTAGATCATTAATCAGCAGTGATTCTGAGGACAGTGATCTTATGTTAATGAGACCCAGACTCAGGACCTCAGTGGTGTTGACAGTTGGACTGTTTGGATTTAGGGGTGGTTCCAGAGTAGCATATATAAGATGCCTGGGGTTGTAGGTAGCAGACATGAAATATTTGATATTGCTGGAACAGCCAACGGGCCATCTTCAATTTCAGTGTCATCCAATGTAGTAATGTTTATTAAGTTTGCAAAGCATATTCCTCTATGATTTTTATGGACACATCTGTGGAAACAGGCTACAGTTTCAACTGGACGAATTTCCCTCCCAGCCACATAAACTGCACTATCACCATAGTGGATTTTCTGCACTAATTTCCCTGCTAAGCTAATGGATTCCACACCCACATTTGTCAAAAGCCTTGCAGGGTCTCTAATCACCTGTGCCATGGCCTGCTGTAAAGTCCTAATGTTACTTTCCCTGTAGAGTGCTATCTGTGTTCGCAGACAAGATGGCGGCACCTTCCCCAGTAGGGTGAAGGCCGTCCGTCATCAGCAAGCCAGCCCCAAAACCAAGGCCAGTTATCAATAAAACTAAAGCCTTGCTGTCTACAAAATTGTGCTAGCCACCTATTTAACAATGTCAGCCTGCTAAATGCCTCATCATCTCAGGAGGGGAGGGGACCAGAGACTATTTCAGAGACAATTTCAGTTTGTACAGGGGTCAGAAGTTAAAGTTGCTCCAATTTTGGTAAAACGTGATGCAAATTATTGGTTGAACTAATAGGACTAATAAATGGAATAGCTTTGACTGTGTTGAGTGCTTGGTCTGCAAGGTAAAGGTCAAACAATGTCGGCGTCCATGGATTCTATGACGTGACATATGTTACCCTGTAACGTGATAGCTAAGCATGACACATGATGCAAACTATAACTTTTTAAAACCCCATGAACTCAACCAATAATTTGCATCATATTTTACAATATTTGGAGGAACCTTAACATCTAACCCCTGTACAAACTAAAGCTGACCTTTGTCATCATTCTTGCTGTTTTTACCCCGTAACTCCATACTATTCAGTCATAGATAGTCCAAACTATACCTTTTTGGAATATTTATGTTCAGACAACTAATGTGGTATCGCTTTCAGTATGATTGGAACATTTTTAAATTTTGACCGCTGTGTAATTCAATTTAATTTAATTAGCTTATAATGCGCCAAATCACAGCAAAAGCCATCTCAGGGCGCCTTACATAAAACAGGTCAACATAAAATTGAATAAATAATTAAAAATGAATTTAAAAAAATTCAAATACATAAATAAAAACAAGTAAAAGAGTAAAACAAATAAAAATAAAAAACTATCCATAAGAAAGAATAAAAATAGGTTTTGAGTCTTGACATAAAAATGTCCACGGACTCAGACTGCCTTACGGTCGCAGGAAGACTGTTCCACAGGGTGGGTGCACGATACGAAAAGGCTCTTTGACCTGCTGACTTCTTCTTCACCCTGGCAACACAGAGAAGTCCCACATCCTGCGACCGCAAAGCCCGGGCCAGCACATAGAGTTCCACCAGATCAGCCAAATAAGATGGCGCCAGTCCATGAACAACCTTATAAGTCAATAGCAAAACCTTAAAATCTGCTGTCACAGAGACAGGGAGCCAGTGCAAAGATGCCAAAATGGGTGTGATATGTTCAGACCTTCTGCTACGTGTCAGAAGTCTGGCGGCAGCGTTCTGAACCAGCTGAAGACCCCTAATGCTGGACTGTGGTAACCCTGAAAATAGAACATTACAATAATCTAGTCTAGAAGAAACAAAAGCATGAATCAGCATCAGCCATGGACAGGATGGGGTGGATCCTCGCTATATTTCTCAGATGGAAAAAAGCAGTCCTAGTACCATCCCAGATGTGGAGGTCAAAAGACAACGTGGGATCAAAAATTACCCCAAGGTTCCTCATTTTGTCCGTATGATGTAAGACACACGAACCCAGGCTGAGCGCCAGCTGGTCAAACTGATGCCGCTGTCTCGCTGGACCAAGAACCATCATTTCAGTCTTATCAAAGTTTAAAAGTAGGAAGTTACTAGACATCCAACTTCTCACTGATAGAAGACAGTCCTCCAGGGATTTTATGGGAGTGAGATTTCCCGCAGTTATTGGCATGTACAACTGAGTATCATCAGCATAACAATGAAAGGCAATCCCAAAACGCCGCAGTATACGCCCAAGGGGTGCCACATACAGGGAGAAAAGCAAGGGGCCTAAAACAGATCCCTGTGGAACCCCGAATCTCATGTCAGCAAGGTCAGAGGTAGTGCCATTATACAAGACACATTGAGAACGACTGGACAGATATGACGTCAACCAGGCAAGGGCACTTCCAGTAATCCCAAAAAAATTCTACAACCTATTGAGCAAAATATGATGATCCATGGTATCAAACGCAGCACTGAGATCTAACAACACCAAAACCGTAGTGGTGTCTGAGTCCATTGCTCGCAGAAGATCATTCACTACTTTAGTGAGCGCTGTCTCTGTGGAGTGATATTTCCTAAAAGCAGACTGCAGCGGCTCAAAAAGATCATTCTCAGTAAGGTGGTCTACGAGCTGCCATGAAACCACCTTTTCTAAAATTTTTGAACAGAATACTTGATGTCGGCCTGTAATTTTTCAATACACTAGGGTCAAGATTAGATTTCTTAAGTAATGGTTTAATCACTGCTGATTTAAAACATTTCGGAACAAATCCAGAGGTTAATGACAGATTAATAATTTCCAGCACAGTCGGCCCAAGAGTGGGCCACAGGTCCTTAAACAATTTTGTTGGTATGGGATCAAATAAACAGGTTGTGCTTTTTGTAGATGCCACAAGTTTTGTCAGCACGCCCAATGAAATACTATTAAATTCTGTCAATCTAAGTAACACCTCAATGGTAGCAGGTTTTAATGGCCTCCATAGCAGGTTTTAATGGCTGGTCCGAGGCATGCTGAGATAATTCTTCAGCTGACCCCTGCCTGGCTGCCTATTGAAAATTCAAGTGGATACTCAGTTTTTTCAAAAGAGTAATGTTTAAGGAGTTTTTGTGCCAACTTTGGTGCTTGTATCACCATTTGAAGGATTCCTCTGTAAAATAATGTCTGCTGCACTAATCTAACATACTGGTCACTGGTAGTCAGGAGGTCCACCAAAACTTTCTCCATTGTTTTACATAATGAGAATTTCCAAGATGTGGGCACACCTGTAAGTTGGAGTGATTTAAACAACCTAAGAAAAAACCTTTTATTTGTGGGGCAGAATTTTTAAGTAAGCGGGCATTCAGGCCATCTGTGCCAGTGGCCTTATTGCAGATGTTATCACACTCCACTTTGTCATCCACAACGTCAAAACTACAGGACAATTTGTTCAGTTCCTCAACAAAATTTTGGCTGCAGCTTTTTTTTTTTTTTTTTTTTACCAGTGTTCCCTTTTAAGATGTTTATGCTCTCCTAGGCCTGTTTTATATTACTGCCGAAATATATACTGTCTCTTATTTTTACACTTGATTTTTGCCTTGGAGATGCTTCCACTTTCCTTTCTTCCTGCAGTAATCCCACATTACCTGAGCAGAAAGCAGTCTTTCTTTCATTGAGACACAAAGAAAGAATCTTTTCTGTTAGCTTCTGATTGTTACCCTCCTCTAACGAGGTGCTGTTCACCTCTGTGAGTTTGTTAGCAGGATAACTTGACAGATAGCACCATGTAACTCAGAAGGTTGTGAGAGGCTGGTGTTACAATATGATCAGCAGATGGATAATGTCCCAGAAAATGAGGGATTCAGTTTTGAACTTGTTTCGGAGCATAATTTGGATCCAGCAGAGGTTTTAATCAGTATGTGAGTTTGGCGGAGGTATGCGCTCTGAGTGCCTTCAGGTTACTTGATTGAATGCTTCTAGTTGATGCGTTGCCGCACGCTGATGACACCTGAGCAGTTATCTTGGGTTACTAAGCTTCCAGTGCTTCTGTTGACAAGAACAAGCAAATTATATGTTGTTGCCCACTCTGAGGGGCTGACGAGGGCGGGGCTAACAAAGGTCAGCGTTCCGAGTGCGTGACAGTACTCTGATTGTAAGCAGCAGATTCAAGTGTCGTCTGTATTGTCTTTTTCACCTTCTGTTTCTAGGACCCCTTTGGTGAGAAGCGTGGTCGTTTTGACTACCAGGGTCTGCTGGCTCGCCTCGGCGCCACCCACAGGCGAATACGGGAGAAAAGCCTTGCAGAAGACAACCACAACGAGGACGATTCAGACTCAGACACCAGCTCCTCAGGGACGGACCCGGACAGCCAGGGCAGCTCCCAGCCCTGACCTCCCGGGTCCTGCTGGACTCTAACCCTGGCCAAGGACAAACAGTGGACCTGAAAATGGACAAAGGGGCCTTTTTTTTTTTTGTTTTTCTTCCTCACATTGACAGTGGAGGCAGAGGAGAATGCTCAGATTCTAGGCTTTAGGATCAGCTCAAAGGCTAACCAGCAGTAATTTTGATGTCCTGTCCCGATTACTGTTGAAGCGCTTGATCAGTTTTGAAACTAACCAGCTATTGTTTCTTGTAGATGTAAAGTTAGTTTCTCAGAGGACAGAAGAAGAGATGCCCAGTGACACTGACAACTAGTCTTTCTGGTTCAATGAGAATTTTTTTTAACTATATTTTTCTCGGTAAAAAAAAAAAAAAAAGATGATTTATGGGTCATACCTAAAGAGAGCCAGCATCTCCACCTGACCAAAGTCCAAGAGGGTCGGACCACAGAAAGGAGTTGGATTCTGGAATGGGGCCTAATTGATTCAGAAAGTGTGTGAATTGAAATCAACTCTGACTTTATAGACAGATTCAGGTCTTTTAAAAAAAAAAAATGAATAAGTTGCATATGTTTAAGATACAATATTGAGGTGCAGATTCAAATAATAAAATTCTGATCAAAGAACTTTTGCTGACAGGAATTCTATTCTCTGGATACCCCCCCCCCCCCCTTTTTCAATTTTTTTCAGAGGTTTTATGACTACAATTTGTGCAACTTGAATATTTCATTTTGGATATACATAATTTGAATTTGTAGATCTGAATTGGTGTCTGTACATTCAGATCATTATTGTCTAGTTATGTTTCTGTATGGGTTTACAATTGAGCCCCATCCAGATTCTGCACTCTGACTCACCCTGCAGGGGACACCAGTCCATCACAGGTTACTTCCACAGCAAGGGCCGCTGCCAGACAGACATAGCATGACCAGGAATCGAATTAAGGTCTGCATAATCCTCTGAGCTACCTAGAGTACTCGGCTCTTTTAAAAGGACCTGGTTATTGCTTGCTACCAAACCTTGCACTCTGCAAGTTCTCTGGAGAAGTGTTTCCCAATCCTGGTCCTTGGGACCCAGAGTGCTGTGTATTTTCCATTTCTCTCTGTTTCAACTGCACATAATGAGCCAAATCAGGTGTGTTATATTTTCAGCCAGTTGCTGATTGGCTGAACACACCTGGTAAAACTGATCCGGTTTGAGTAGCTCAGGGATAAATGGAAAATCTACAGTCCTTTGGGTTCCGAGGACGAGGTTGGAAAAACACTGATGTAGTTTGCTGAGGTTTTGTCAGTCCAGCACTGACTCTCCTCCGGCCACATACATCTGTAATGTTTGATCTTTTTTGGACTTAAAGCCCAAGTTGACCAGACAATCCCACAGAAATCCTCAGCAGTGATCTGAATAAACCGGCAGCAGGGGAACTCGTCAGTCATGATCTCGGCCAATAACATTAGAGCAGTGTTTAAGTGATCACTAATGTGTGATTGTATGGTTGTGAGACTTGGACTCCATTGATTTAAGAGTCATTGGGTGTCTTTAGTACCAGGTCTCTTTGGAGGATCGTTGGTTGGCACTGGAATGACTGTCAAATCAGGTTACCTAGTGAGACTGATGAGGAGGATTGCTTAACATTGCGAGGAAACATCAGCCAAGACATTTTATTCTCTGAACATGATCCAGCACCTAGGTGCCTCAGTGTTGAGGACCCCAGTAGCTGTAGAAGGTCTAGGACACGCCCCACCTTTCACCTGGCTGCAGCAGATGGTTACTTTGGAGAGATGGGGATGGACTCATTGTCTGCCTGGGCGGTTGTCATTCTGGTCGTTCTGTGTTGTGGCGGTGGCGGCACCAGCGCATGCTCCCAGTCCTGAGCTGGTTATGTAATGTGTTCCAAAATACTGCATTTTGAAAAAATAAAAAAATTGTTATTGTATTGTGTTTGTGTGTTTATATAATTGAAGAAATTTACTCAGTTATACTTTTGCACCAGGCTGCAGTCTAACAATCAGAAGGTATAAAGGCACTGATGTGATACATTTACAGTGAGGCAAACAAGTATTTGATGCACTGTCAATTTTGCACATTTTTCCACCTACAAAGAATGTAGAGGTCTGTAATTTTTATCATAGGTACACTTCAACTGTGAAAGACAGATTTTAAAAAATATATAGAAAATCATTGTATGATTTTTTAAAAAAATTGTATTTTATTGCATGAAATAAGTGATCACCTACCATGCAGCAAGAATTCTGGCTCTCACAGACTTGTTAGTTTTTCTTTAAGAAGGCCCCCTATTCTACACTCTACCTGAATTAACGGCACCTGTTTGAACTTGTTGCCTGTATAAAAGACACCTGTCCACACAATCAATCACACTCCAACCTGTCCACCATGACCAAGACCAAAGAGCTGTCTAAGGACACCAGGGACAAAACTGTAGACCTGCACAAGGCTGGGATGAGCTACAAGACATTTGTCAAAAACTGGTGCAGTCTCAACCTTTTTTATCATAAGCTCTTTGAAGTGATATACAAATAGTGACTGGATTATCGGGCAGCATAATGGAATGTCACCCCGAGGGATCATTGTTGGCCAAAGCCAAAGCCTTGGGCAACAATAATCCCTCGGGGTGACATTCCATTATGCTGCCCAATAAACCAGTAGTTAATAAATTTATCTTTACAATTGTGTGAAAAATTTGCTGTCATTTTTTATTCTTTTTATTTTTGGTTATTTTTACTAGAAACAGTAAGTCCCTTCGGCTGCTCCCTTGTTTGCACTCGGGGTCGCCACAGCAAGTTCAAGGTGGATCTGCATGTTGAATTGGCACAGGTTTTACGCCAGATGCCCTTCCTGACGCAACTCCACATTACATGGAGAAATGCGGCAGGGGTGGGATTTGAACCCGGAACCTTCTGCACTGAAACCAAGCACATTAACCACTTGGCCACCTAGAAACAAATAATTTAAATTTCATTCATACATAAAAATTGCGCACTGATGCGTAGAACTGTCCCAGTTCATGGTCGAGTGTGGCAGTGGGAAGACTCTCGAACTCATCGGGTGAAATACCATGCAAATCTTTCCCGTCGTCCTTCGCTAAAAACTTGACAGTGCGGAACTTTTCTTGATACTTTTTGCGGTACTCTCAGTCTTTCTTGGATAGAAGAGCGTTTATCCCATCAGTATCCATGGACGCAATCCTTCTGTTCTCTGCCATGATGTCGTGTGTGACGCGTCACCCCTGCGCATGTGCGAAACGTTGCCCCGTAAAGACAAAATCGGTCCGCAATCACTCATAATGTTGCCTGAAATGATGCAGAATCAGCCAATCAGAACAAAGGATTTCAGTCAGACGTATAATAACAGAATTTAGTTCTTTATGAACAAACTGAACTGTAAATTATTTTAATATTTAGTCTCAAATTACTTGGAGGGTAGCTTAGTGGTTAGCACTGTTTCCTCACAGCTAGAACGTCCCAGATTCTCTTCGGCCTGGGTCCTTTCTGTGAGGAGTTTGGATCTTCTCCCTGTTTGTATGGGTTGGGTTCCCTCCGGGTCCTCCGGCTTCTTTGACTGCAGGTGTGAATGAGTTTTAAAAACAAACTTTAAAAAAAATCTCAAAAATTCTATTTTACAAATATGTGTCAGTTCTGTGACAGACTGGCAGCATGTTCAGGGTGAACCCCACCTCTCACCCAATGACTGCTGGGATATGTTCCCGCCTCCTGTGATCCTTTATTGGAATAAACGGGTTCAAAAAATTAATGAAAGACTGTTTGGACCTTCAATATGTGAATTGCTCCTCGACTGGATTCGGCTCAAGTCAACTGATTTGGCCTTTCGACAACATTCCGCTTCTTTGCCTTTAACACCACTTGAATTTGTTGGTTTTGGATATTTGTCCTTCACCGTCCATAAGGTTTTAAAGGATTTGAATCTGAGTTGATCATATCAGTACTGGAGCCAAAATACAAATTTTCCACAGTGATGTCCTTTTATTGAATGTTATTTTTAAACTTTCTGGCCTTTTATTTATTTTTGGTAAATAAATTGTACTTGATGTGATTTTTCCAACAGAACGTGAAGTTCCAGATTTTTTGACATAATCGGGCCTGCTGCATGTTCCAGCTTAGGTGTACGAATAGTTGGAATTTCAGGCAAACTGTAAACGGGTAGAAAAATCCCACAGACTGTGCCAGTAATTGGTCAGTAGTAGTCTGTGGGCCAAACCGGTTTTTGGTGTTACTTAAGATTATATATGCTCCCGGATGAGAGAAGACCGACATTTCAGAATAAATCATTTCACATTACTGTAATGAAGGCGTCTGATGGATGGGTATGTATGTGGTGATATTGTCTGCAAGGTCAATTATTTTTTTAAATTCTGTGTCCACGGATTTCATCATGGGGAGGGGGACGGGGGTGTTAGTGTTGTACTCTTTAACGCAGTGGTTCAAATAAGCATATTAAACAGCATTGCACCTGTGTGTGCTCCGTGACACAGGCATGCTGCAAAAGTCTTCTTTTAAAAACTTGAAAGTTCTAAAAGTTTGCGATGTCCACATGCTACACATGCCCATATAGAGAATTCTGCTGATTTTTTTCCTGATCTGGATATCAACGTTATGTATTTTCTTTTCATTGATAATAAGCAACAAGCACTAACTGTTACACAGCTATTATCACACACCGTCAAGTTTCAGTTTCCTCTGCCAGAGTAATCCCTTAAGTGATGAAAGGGGAAACTGCCAGATAAACTTTTCCCATGGGGGTTGAGAATTTTTGCTCCCTGGTCCCTATCCTCCTCTGATATCAAACAGATCAGTAGGCTTGTAAATACCCACGTAGACACACAATTACACTTGTCTGGTTTGTAAAAACATGTTTGTATGTATAAGCTGAGAAATAAAGGGAGCTTCTCCTTCCTGTTGCAAATACTGTAAAGGTGCAAATATTCACATGGGATTTATTATGCGAATTGCGCCAGTTAAACAAGGTCACCAAATTAAATGCCGCTATTTTAATACATAACGTACATATACGTACATATTCATAATGTAAACGTGAATATTAATACTGCTAAATACGAGGTCTGTTAGAAAACTATCCAACCTTTTTATTTTTTGCAAAAACTATATGGATTTGAATCATGTGCGCTTGCATCAGCCAAGCTTGAACCTTCGTGCGCATGCGTGAGTTTTTTCACGCCTGTCGGTTGCATCATTCGCAACCGACAGGCGGGTATAAAGTTTGCATTAATGTTATCTTGGTTCTTCCTGGGTGGTTCTTATGGCAACTGATCCAATCCCAAGCAAGGACTATTTGTATATAAAAATGTATTTCCTAAAATGATACATTTTGGGTTTAAAATGAAATTTATGTAGCTTTTTACCCCTCGAAATCCTCAAAAAGCTTCTGCTTTGGGGGGCTTTGCCCCCCCCCGAGCCCCCCACGAGGCCGTTGCCCCTCGACCCCACCGTGGGCCCTGCGGCCTACTGGACCCCCAACTCAAGGATTTGAACCCCCCCTTTCACATTCCTATATACGGCCCTGCTACATTTAGCTAAGCTTCGCACAGGAACCCACACAGTGTCACCGCAGTGTCACACGATTAAAGAGTCACCCGGGAGCATATAGTTTCAGGTTGCCACATCAATGAATGGAACCACACTGCCATCTAGTGGATATGCAGTGTGCGTGAGTGTGTATTTGTGAATCAGTCGGCATTTGTTTGTGGATCTGTGGATTTCTTGAAAAGAATGTCTCAAAATTACGAAAGCTATGAATGCGTGTAATTGGTGATCCACAAATGCTGAATGCTGAATTTTTTTTTTTTTACAAGTTAAGTTTTATATTTGCAAATACAACATTATTTGCAAAGACCAATTTACAAGTTACAAATATGAAATTTGCATTTGTGGATATCTGAACACATTTGCAAATCAATGATTATTTGTAGATCACCCTGCGTGCATTTACAAATATTGAGACAATTTTAACCCCATAGATATAATACGTTGCAGCATCTGATAGTAACTTTATCCTTGTAGCATCTTCATATGTGCAATATCCTGTGCTCTTTATTTATTATTGCATGTTGTGTATACACAGATAACAGAGACAGTTATTAATAGGTTTAAAAAAAATATTACAATCACACACCTTGGACTGGTACTCTGTGCTTTATTCTGTGTTATTATCTATTCATGCAGTGCATTCATATTTCGTTCTGTGACAGTATCTGTATCTGACAGTATTTTTTTTTTTTTTTTTTTAACTGAATGAGAATAAAAACAAGTCTCAGTCTTTGAAACATTTGAACCGATTACTTCAAAAAACACTGAAAAGTTCAAAATGCCGCACAATTGCGACATCTAATGGTGAAAGTTGTGTCAACGCTACAGGTAGACTCCACAGGTAACGTCACGTGATGATTGTTTAATTTGTGAAAATTTATTTATGAAAAATGTTTGTAAGAGTCAAAGTAAATGTGAAACAGTCTGAGATAATGTGAGGTTTGAACTTCCACAGATAATCCACATATGAAGTAACCTGATCCGGTTTTAATCATGTGTCATGTGTTCATGCTGCTCCGGCACATTCCTGGACATGAGGAGAACCAGTCTGTCAGGTGACAGAACACTTTGTTCTGGACAAACCTTCATACAAACGTCTGCCACTTATTTTACTGTCACCTCTCACACTCAGCTGGTTTGGTTGTTTGTTTACTCCAAGAGCTTCACGTGGTTTCTGCATCACTTAATGTTTTTAAATACAGGAACATGGTTAATTTTATTTTAACATGTTGATCAGTTCATTGATAACTAATCTGCTGACCGTAATCAATCAGTTCTCTCGTGCAGATGTGAATGATGAGCTGATATGTAACAAATTCCAACCAGCGTGAAGTTAGACAATAGACAGTAGTTCATTATTCAGACAGTAATTCGTGATGAAGCAGTTCTGGTTGTATTATGGGCAAAAAATGTTTTTAAAATGGAAATAAACATGCCCTCTTGAATTCTACCTGTCTACTTCAAAGCTATTAGTGCTTAAATGTGGACAGTTATTCAGTATCTGGACAGTGATTCAAATTCTAGACAGTCATTCAGCTTATCATTGAAAGGGGTCATATGGAGGGGTGGGAGGGGGTGAAATGGAGGTTGGTTGGCATGGGGCAAGGGCGCTTGACAAATCTGGGCAGGTGGAACCAAAATTCACTTGCCCATGTAAAAGTTATAACTGCTGACGTGTGGACAGTTATTTGGTGCATTCTGGACAGTTATTCAATTTCTAGACAGTAGTTCGCCATATCATTAAATGCAGTGAAATTGATGGGAGGGAGTGGGTGAAATGAGAGTTGGGGAGGATGGGGCAAGGGTACTTGACAGATCTGGGCAGGTGACGCCAAAATTCACTTGTTCAGGTAAAATTTATAACTGCTTAAGTGTGGACAGTTATTCAACGCATTCTGGACAGTTATTCGGATTTTGGATAGCCATATAGGGCCATTACGATGTATAGGCCTAGGCCTATGTGACAAATTTGGGCAAGTAAGCTTAATGAAATTCACTTGCCCATGTTTAGGAGGCATAGATACATTGCTGGGTTACAATTTTTTATGTCATTTTTTGCTTTCCGTCATACTCGCGAATTACTGTCTGAATAATGAACTACTTTCTACTGTCCAACTTCACGCTGGTCAAATACCGCCTCCAAATTAAGTTATAACCGAACACACATTAGCATCAGAATGTACTGGGTTCTTCCTCTTGTGGAGATTGTTTATTTACAACAAAGGTTTTCACCTGTGTGTTTGCTCTAGGGGTTGGTAAGGTTAGACCTTACTTGTGTGAAGCGACTTGAGGCAACTTTGTTGTGGTTTGGTGCTATATAAATGCAATAAATAGAAATTGAATTGAATTGAAATTGAATGGTATGGAAAATAGAAATGAAAAAACCCTGCAATGATGCTTCACTTTTGTTTCACTGCAGACAATATAAACCCAAGATATTTCATTTGTTTGTCTCCTGATCAGCGTCATTTCATTTGTTAATATACCGTGCAGAAAGTATTCACAGTGCTTCACTTTTTCCACATTTTTTGCACGATAGATCCATTCCTGTATTTAAGACCTGCAGCATATTTCAAACAAATTTGGGGCAGGACAATTTAGGGCTAGAAATGAGATAACATATCTTAATAATGATGATAATAATTCAAACAGGTGATTGCAATCATGGTTTGGTACAAAAGCAGTAGTCACAAAACACTGAGTGTATGAGGAGCAAAGATGGGCAGAAACTTTAATTCCCTTTCCATCATTTCCAAAATGATAGAGAGAGAATTACGAAATTATAAATATTGGTTTGATTCTAATAAATTGTCACTTAATTTTGGTAAGACAAAGTGTATTATATTTGGAAATAAGCCCAGGAATTGAAATAGAAACTTATCATTGAACGATGTTGAAATTGAAATTGTATCTGAAACTAAATTTCTTGGCATTTTTATTGATGATGAATTAAGTTGAAATACTCACATAAATTATGTTAAATCTAAAATTTCAAAAGTTATTTCAATTTTGTATAAAGCGCAATATTTTCTGCCCCAACATTCGTTGGTCACGCTGTATCATTCATTACTTGTCCCATATATGACCGATTGTATTGAGGTTTGGGGAAACACGTATACAACAAAAACAAATCCAGTTTTTTTGTTACAAGAAAGCTATACGAGTTATAAGTAAGAAACCATATAACGAACTGATTGTTTGCTTGTCTGTGTATTTTGAAATTTCAAGATTTGGTGGATTATTTTACGATACAGACCATGTACAAAGTTAAAAATAAACTTTTGCCTCTACACGTTCAGGAGTTGTTTAAAATGAGGGAGTCCAGTTATCATTTGCGAGGAACACTGATATTCGAGAGAAGAAAGATTCGAACGACTGTTCAAAGTCATTGTATTTCTGTAAAAGGTGTTAGAATCTGGAATAATTGTTCTCATAGTATTAAATCATCTGGTACATTGGTAGGTGTCAAAAGACTTCATAAAAACAACGTAATTTCTTGCTATAGTACACTATATTAGGCTAACTGTTTTTGTGGTTCTTTATTTGTTTATTTGCACATTATATTATTGATTGTTCTGTTCAGTTACATTATTTTTCTGATTGTTACCTTGTTCTGAGTGTATTTAAATGTGTATAGTAACTGGTGTAGGGGGTGGGCGTTTATAAGCTTTTACTTCAGCCCTTTCAGCCACACCCAATTGGGAAATTGTTTGAGTTATTGTTGTATTTTCTCCTGTTTTCTTTATTTTTTGTTTTGTTAGAAGTAGTAGTAGTAGTTAGAGTAGGGAGGGGTGTTATTTAAAAAAATTTGGAACTCTATAAATGTTTGCATGGAATATGGAAATATACACGGAATAAACCATAGCAGGATAAATTTTGGGTCATTCGGTTCTAAAAACCCATATGGATGGAGCGTTTGGAAATTTCAAGTAACGCGTGTGTCGTATATGTGCTGCTGACGTAGAAAACCACTCTGTTGCTTATAATTAGTTCATTGTGGCCATGTCATTCTTTACATGTGATGATTATACTCAACTGGTGTTCCTGAAATAAAAACTACATAGATTTTGTTTGTTACAATTGATCGTAACATATGTACTGAAATTAGGTTTTTTTGTCAGTTACTCTTAAAAAACACCAGATAGGCTTATTGTTACTATACGTAGAAGTTGAATATAAACTTGGGGTCAAGCAACATTTGGAGCCAAATTTCAAGTCTCTAGGTGCAGCAGTTCTCAAGATATGACATTTTCGTCAATATTTTTGGCGATTTTTGAACCCGATATCTTCACTGGCTCCGTCCATATGGGTTTTTGGAACCAAATGACCCAAAATTTATCCTGCTATGGTTTATTCCATGTATATTTCCATATTCCATGCAAACATTTATAGATTTCCAAATTTAAAAAAAAAAACACCCCTCCCTAGTTAGAGAATATGTTGGTATTTTGTTTATGTGCATGCTGAATAAAACTCATTCATTCATTCAGAAATTATTGAACTGTTAAAAAAAATGTTTGTCAAAGAAAGATTGGAAGGTCTACATATAATGTCATCAAACAATTCAAGAAATCTGAAGGAATTTCAGTGCATAAAGGGATGCCCATGCATTTTTCAGCAGGACAAAGCAAAACCACATTATGCACAGAATGTGCAGAAGGCATGACCACAGAAGAAGAGGGTAAGGGTACTGGACTGGCCTGCCTGCAGTCCTGACCTGTCCCCAGTAGAGAATGTGTGAAGAATATGCACCATCAACCCCTTACACACCTTAAGACATGCTTGCGGGAAGAATTGAATAAAACAACACCTGGAATGTGTCAGTGCTTGATATCCTCCATGTCAAAATGTTTTTTTAACGTGTTCTGAGTAGGAATGGCAACACATTACAAAGTGGTAAATATATTAACGTAACAGGGTTTTTTTGTTTGTTTGTTTTTTTGGAATGTGTTGCAGCCCTGAATTTGCAAATAAAGAAACATTACAAATATGACAACAATAAGTTTGTGAAATATCCCATTTTATGTAAAGTCTGTGATTTATTTACTGTGAAGTTGCAGAAACAAGGAAAAAAAACTGCACGTGATGATTCCACAGTCAGTATTTGCAGCAAAGAAAGTACAATTTTAAAGACTAAACAAGTAAATTCCAGTGAAGGTGTTTTGTGCTAATTTGTCAACTGCTTCCCTGCAGCTGAGTGACAGTCCCACACTTCTGGTTCAGCTGCATTCTCATTGTGCATGTTGGGAACTTCCTGCCCAAACGTTATTTAACTGTGTCTCTTACCTGCATTGTCACATCAGCTGGTAGAGATTTATAGTTGGCTTCATCACTCATGAGGTCTCAATGTGCAGGAAGCAAAAGCTGCAGTTTTGTGGTGGTGCCTCTGAAGATTCCTCAGAGTTCATCATCATGTCGTGGTGTCAGCATCCTCAAGTTTCACTTCCTTCACATTACTGCAACTTAAATATTTTGTGTGTGCATCCTCCATTATGTTGGGCATGGAAGACTCCACTGAATTTTAGAGGGGATCTGGATCTGGTTTCAGATTCTGGATTCTGGATCAAGATTTCACTTTATATAGGCTTTGACGGATTACGTCAAAACTATTTAACGTATTTTCACCAAATTTTCACCACACATTGGTGTTAGGCTAGACACCATTGAATTTTGGAGGTAATCCGGATCTGGATGTGGATTCTGAATCAGGATTTCACTTTGTAGACTTTTAAAGATTACATCAAAACTACTGCATGGATTTTTACAAACTTTTCACCACTGGTAGATCCAGGGGTGGGCGTCGAGGGCCGAGACACTGCAGGTTTTCCGTGTAACCAATCACCTCAGCAGGTGGGTTGCTGATGAGCTTCTGTTCTGAACATAAACACCTGGTTGTCAATGAAATCACCTGCTGAAACACCTGATCTTTAATGAAATCACCTGCTGAGGCGAATGGTTGCATGGAAAACCTGCAGTGTCTCGGCCCTTTATGGCACATGATTGCCCACCCCTGTGTTAGGCCATGGAAGACCATTACATTTTGGAGGTAATCCAGATTCGGATACTGGATCAAGATTTCACTTTCTATAGGCTTTTAAAGGTTATATCAAAACTACTTCAGAGATTCTCACCAAATTTGCTATTTGATATTAGGGCATGGAAGACTCCACTGAATTTTGGAGGGGATCTGGATCCACATTTTGGCTCAGGATTTGTTGGGAGTGATCCGGAACAATATGCAGGTTCTGCAGCAGAAAGATGCGACATCACGATGTAAAACCAAGATCAGGAAGACGCTATTTTGTTTCAGCTTGTGAATTACATATCAGATTGCAACATCTTGATCATCATTGGACCATTCTGGATCAGTATTACTGCATTTTGTTGTGGAATCTGGATCCAGGTAAATGTAATGTCTTATATTTTGAACCCTTGGTGGACGTCAGAAATCTCAGATGGCTCTTGTTGGAGTACATGGTTGAAGATGAGTGAGTGAGTGTGAGTTTTTTTCTCTCCTGACCTGCACAGAAGTCATTAATCTCTGCAGAATCTGAAATTGATATTTAACAAACTTTATGACACAAAATGACAATCCAACCAATAGGTTTGTTTGGTTTAGTTTGTGTGTGTGTGTGTGTGTGTGTGTGTGTGTGTGTGTGTGTGTGTGTGTGTGTGTGTGTGTGTGTGTGTGTGTGTGTGTGTGTGTGTGTGTGTGTGTGTGTGTTTAAATTATTTATTTATTTATTTATTTTATTCCACAAACCAATTGAGGAACAAATTAAGAGAGAAGTTCTCCTCATATCAGCAGAGCACCTGCGTTAATGATCTTTTGCTCTTCCTCCAGTGTTTGTTTTCTGTAACTTAATTCTCTAACGTTTGTGGGAAACTCTGTAAAATGTGTCCTGTTACGAGAAACGAGCAGTATTGCCACCAACTCTACAGACTTGTTTGATTTATAGACATGAGCTTCTTCTCACTGGAGGAAAATATTTGGAATTGTTGTGGTCTTGTGTCAGTAGTGTGTGTGTGTGTGTGTGTGTGTGTGTGTGTGTGTGTGTGTGTGTGTGTGTGTGTGTGTGTGTGTGTGTGTGTGTGTGTGTGTGTGTGTGTGTGTGTGTGTGTGTGTGTGTGTGTCAATGTAAAAACAAATCACTATGTTTTTATTTTAACTGCGAAGATATAAAGACACCAGAATTAAGTTTGCATCCACTGCAGTATAGTCACAGTTACTGGTCATCTGTCCCTTTGATTCCAGATCAAAGCGTTTGTGATGTCACAAGCATTTGATCATTTTCAGAGTGAATTTTATTTAGTTTGCATGTAATTCATCACAATGAACTAATCCACTTCAGTAATCTCTGTTGATATTTTGAGTTTCCATTTAAATATTGTGTAAATGTTTAAAAAATGGAGCCAGAACCAGATTAAAGTCCTGATTGACTTAAATGTTCAGGAGCAGTTTGCAGTCAGTTTTCAGTCTGCTGATGTGATGACATAAATATTGAACTCAGGTATTTGTTCATTATGAATCATCACATCCTCGTTCAGGCCTCCTAAAAAAGCCAAATAAGGTTACGTGACATTGATACGACACAACAGGTTCTACAGAGAACCTTTGACAAAGAACTGTCATCAGATGACATGTCATGCAAAGCATGTTGGGAATGTTTTGTCCTCAGATGAGGAATTTTTTTCCTACTTCATCATTTCTAGCATGCAGGAAAATTCTTTTCCCTAACAAATTTGTTTCCTCCATTTTGACTACTTATAAATCACTAATGGACAAAAAAAATGGTCTCATCTGGTCTGATCAGCACTAAATGAAATGTTGTAGGAAAATCTGTCAAACTGTGGATCACTTAACTCAGGAAGACAACTGTCATAGCTAGCTGCACTACAGGAACTTCCCACTAGACCTAGGGTCCACTAGACCTTGTATTAAGGAGAGCATGTTGAAGTTGTTTTTACATTTATGGTCGGCTATATGTTGCACAAAAGTAGGTTAAGTGATGTTACAATAGTGTGACAATGGAAAAAAGACATTCAATTATGGTGAATTACCATTATTTATTGACTTTCAATTCAACAGATTCATAGACAACAGTACGATTAAAGATGATTAATGGTGTATGTCAACAGAATCATATGTTTTATTTTTGTAAATTGAACAAAACTGAATCTTGTTTGTTAGCTGTTTGAAAGTATTACATTTATTTGTGAACTTTAAAATCAGTTTGTGGTTGTAATATACACCATCAAATATTTGAGTTTAGAACCAGCAGTCCCTAGGAATAGTGGACCCTCCCCCTGATCAAATCCTGCACCAGACTTTACACTGATACAAAAAGTGATTAGCTGTAAGACTAGACTGGTTAGTATTACAAACACTCCCTGCAGGGATTATCTTAGTCATCCAGCTTTACTCATTCGCATGAGTCAGTGCAAATGCTGCATCTGAGGTACCTCAGAAGTCAGTCATCAGAATTCCGCATCATGAATTTTGATCACAGCATGTTCAGCAGGCAAGGTGCAAACCAAAATGTCTGCCTCCTGGTTTGCTGTGTTGCATTTGTGCAAACAGCAAACACTCATTATAAACGTTAAGTGAAGAAACAGAACAACAAAAAAGGAACAAGGGGTACTGTTTTAATTGTTACTGTTGTTGTTGTTGTTGTTGTTGATGATGATGATGATGATGATGATGATGATGAAAGGATGCACTCTGAGTGCTGTTGTTGTTATGATGATGATAATGAAAGGATGCACTCTGAGTGCTGTTGTTATTATGATGATAATAAAGGATGCACTCTGAGTGCTGTTGTTGTTGTTGTTGTTGTTGTTGTTGATGATGATGATGATGATGATGATGATAATGAAAGGATGCACTCTGAGTGCTGTTGTTGTTATGATGATGATAATGAAAGGATGCACTCTGAGTGCTGTTGTTGTTATGATGATGATAATAAAGGATGCACTCTGAGTGCTGTTGTTGTTATGATGATGATAATGAAAGGATGCACTCTGAGTGCTGTTGTTGTTGTTGTTGTTGTTGTTGATGATGATGATGATGATGATGATGATAATGAAAGGATGCACTCTGAGTGCTGTTGTTGTTATGATGATGATAATAAAGGATGCACTCTGAGTGCTGTTGTTATTATGATGATAATAAAGGATGCACTCTGAGTGCTGTTGTTGTTGTTGTTGTTGTTGTTGATGATGATGATGATGATGATGATGATAATAAAGGATGCACTCTGAGTGCTGTTGTTGTTATGATGATGATAATAAAGGATGCACTCTGAGTGCTGTTGTTATTATGATGATAATAAAGGATGCACTCTGAGTGCTGTTGTTGTTGTTATGATGATAATAAAGGATGCACTCTGAGTGCTGTTGTTATTATGATGATAATAAAGGATGCACTCTGAGTGCTGTTGTTATTATGATGATAATAAAGGATGCACTCTGAGTGCTGTTGTTGTTGTTATGATGATGATAATAAAGGATGCACTCTGAGTGCTGTTGT